>NC_142944.1:44751921-44781921 GCF_046866305.1 Octopus bimaculoides | reverse complement strand
ACATCCTCTGGAAAAATTATTATATATCTTTATAAATACATTTATTTGTGTGTGTATGTGTGTGTATGTATATATAAGTATATAAATAAATATATAAGTATACAGCACTTTACCTCTATATGAGATGTTGTCTCGAAGTGAACACTGCATTTTTGCGGGTTTCTGTAGTATATACACGTTAAGATATACAAAATAATATTTTGTTGCTAATAAGAATGTATATGTATGTATGTATATGTACATGTATGTATACATAAATATGTATTTATATGTGTATGTGTGTGTGTATATGTATGTATATATTCATCTATACCTGCCTGTCTGCCTGTCAGTATGTCTGTCTATCTCTCTCTATACACACAAACATACGCGCGTGCACACACAAACATACACACACACACACATATAATCCTGGTGTTTTGTTTCAATGCTATTGTATACGTCTACAGAATACATGAAGATATCTTTTTTTAGGTAACGCTGTATTTCTAGACAGATTGGTCAATCAGTTTACATAAGCCTTTAGTAATAATGAATTTATTAGTTGTGTCCGTGTGTAGTTTGAATGAGTAATCAGTGATTCATGAAATTCCAACAGAGGGCTGAACCTAGTCCGGTTGATCTTTTTTTGTTCTGTTCGAGAAGATATTTGTGTATATAGACACGGTGTTTACATAACACCATACATATGTTTTTGGTTTTAAAACGTCTATGGTTATATTTTATGGTACAGGTATATGGCATAGAATATCACCAATCAACCACTACCAAACCCCGCCCCAAATAAAATAGAATAAAAACTACATTAATGATACACTTGAAATATATTTATCAAGTTATTTTCCTAGAATTTCTTATATATATATATGGAATTTACTGAAGTCTTTAATAATCGTGAGTTAATAAATAGTATCTCTATGTATTTCATGAGGTTCTTAGTCGTTGATGAAATCTCAACACAGATTTGAAACTAGTTCTGCTATTCTCTATTTTTCTGTTCCCGAATATATTGTGCATTAGCACATCTTCACTATTTTTTTTTCATACAATGATGGCTAAAAAAAAGTTATATTTTGTGGTACAGTATACATAAAACGTTATATTTTTAATGGCTTTATTAAATAAAATAAAAGTGAGAGAAGAAAGAAAGAAAGAGAGAGAGAGAGAGAGAGAGAGAGAGAGAGAGAGAGAGAGAGAGAGAGAGAGAGCGAGAGAGAGAGAGAGGGGGTGAATGAAAAATGTGTGAGAGAGGTGGGAAGAGTGAAACACTGAGGATGGAAATGTAAAAGACACAGACACATGCCTAGACGGACAGACCAAGCATATAGACACATTGAAAGCAAAAGGAGAGGATTAGTAAGAGTGTGACGATATAAAAATGACAAGTAATAAAAAAAAATCACAAAAAATAAACTAGTAAAAAAAACAAAACAAATTAAAAAAAAATTAGAAAAATAGCTTTACATTGAACTTGATCGTTTAGCAAATGCAGAATCAATACTTTAAAAAAAAAATCTTTCTTTGTCTGAAAAACCATTATGAATTCATGATGGTTCACAACACAACCAAATAATGCAGTTTTTCGTTACCACAGCAGTGTGAGATTTTATGAATATTCATACTACCTCTCCAGTGGGAGAGTTCACAGGAGAGGGCGGTTAGTTCATTTGTTATGAAGAGAGAAAAAAAATCTAGCGTTTCGGGCCTTTCCCCTTTATCTGAGTGTAGGGAAGAGGGAGAGAGAGAGAGAGAGAGAGAGAGAGAGAGAGAGAGAGAGAGAGAGAGAGAGAGAGAGAGAGAGAGAGAGAAGAGAGAGAGAGAGAGAGAGAGAGAGAAAGAAAAAGAGAAAGGAAGAAAGAAAAAGAAAAAGAAGGCATGAGGAACGTAATGTTTTCACTGTGATTGCAGGTAACATTCTTCACTGTAATGGAACTTATCGAACGCTCGTAGAAAGTCTTATATTAACTATTGTCGATAATACTGTCATCAGATTACTCGGAGTACAGACTTCCCCTTCTTTTCCTGTCATATTTCTAGCTGTTATTCTAGTTGTTATTCAACCCAGACGTCAAAATTGATAAACCAAACTATGAGCAAAAGTATTTCAGCGGTAGTAGAGTTCATATTATATGTTTAGTGATACGTTGGTTAATATTTCCTTCCTTTCCTTTAAAAAGGTTTAACTCGAAGGAGATCTGACTGTTGTAGCTGAACGACCATAGCTCACCAGATCTCTTGGAGCACTTAGTAGTAAGACTGATCTTGTCACACTCATAACACCCAGAAAAAGTTGGCCCTGTCTGTTCATTTTCTAGTGATAAAGGGTGCCTGCACAGTCATCTCTGTCAGTTTATGCCTTCATATCACCAGTTGCTATAGTAATATGGGACTTGCTTTTGGGACTTGTATGATGTTATTGGCAAGTTCACTATAGAATTTTTCAGCTTCTGATACGTTCATTGGGCCACAGCAGCAAATAATGGTGGTAACACGATTTCCATTGAAGGTTGTGATGATAATTAGAGAATTGACAGCGTCTATATTGATTTGCAGGCTTTGGGGCAGATTAAATTACCAACTCTACAAACCGTCGAATTTTGAGCACTCTTTGTTACCGATCCAGGGTAAAACTGATACCGTGCATCTTGTATACCACATCCTCATGACATAACGCGCGTTCATGGGTACAGATGACATCGATTCCAATTTCCCCTGATATTGCTATAATTTAATAGCTCTTACGATTGCCTTGTAATGTCTTAGCATTGAACGTTGATATAACGACAATCTTTTTACTTCCAGCACTTTTAAAAATTGTAAATCTGAAGCGTACTTTCTGTTTCCAATCTAATTTTCTTCTCGTTTAACTGCGTAATGAGAGATGAAGTATTCTAGGTTATCAAAGACATTAGTCAGGGTGTTTTTCGGTTGTATGAAGGGACACAATCAGCTGCCGCAACACATACTAAAGGCAGAAATGTCTGTTTAATAAAGACTATTTCTTTGCTATCGACAGTTTCTAGTTCATCCATCAAACGTTACTGTGTAGTATACCATAATATCAGTCTGGCGATATTTGTACAACCACTACAATACTTTCTTCCATTCCGAAGTTGTGACTTTTTCTATTGAGGTTTACTTCTCTATGTAATTAAGAATTATTTAATTCAGATTTAGTCATTCTCTCACCCTTTGTGCTATCTGACATGATTAGGGCTACCAGCCAATTGCTCTCTCACTAACATAGCTCTCTGAATCACAAGATGACACATGTTCTTTTTAAAAGTTTTAAAACTAAACATTTCTCATATTTCATACGCCACACGCCCATGATATATACATATGTACAAACTATAGGATAGGTTGCTGGATTTGGCGTCGACGACCCGACCATTTGATAGATTCCACTGGGTTAGATCCTACCCGCAGCCCACGAGACTGACCTAACTATCAATTCAACTGGATCACATCTTGATAAACAAGAAATAGACGAAATAGTGCTTTGAATTGTGAGGTGTACAATGCTTTCAATATCACAGGATCAGACCATCGAAGAGCTACTGCAAAAGAAGTCTCTCGCTAAGGTTTAATAAAATAAAGAAAATAAAGAAACCTGCAAATGATATGTCTAAGCTGATGGAAGATAATGAAGTGAAGACTAAATACGCATTTGAGATAAACAACAGATTCAATGATAATGCAGACAATGTAGAAAAACATCATGGAAGTCTATGAGGCTGCAGCTGAGTCCAACATCACACTAAAATCAAAATCTAGTTCCATGGAAAAGCAGAAACATAGCCAAACCAAGAGGAAATCTTAATGAATTTATTATCAACTCTATAGCAAACAGAATTTAAGCAAGTTCAAAGTAGTAAAAAAAAAACCTAGATGATACATGAGATAGAACAGAAAAATATGTTGAAAGCAGATAAAAGAATTAGTGAACACGCTGGAAAATTTACATTGGCATGAGCTACAATTGATGAAGTTTTAGGGAGGAAGAAGATCAACTCTGTTCAGATAAAGGCTAACAATCCTGAGGAAAGATTGGATCTCAGCATTTACTTGGCCAATCCCAGTGATTGATGATGTCCAGATTTTAAAAAAAGTGTATGATACCCTCCCAACAGAAAATGATGTACTTAAGATGAAAGAACTAACATTTAAGAGCTTAAGAACAACGTAGCTTCAGGATTTGATGTGGTTCTGGCTAAAGGCTTTGAAAACTGGACAACGGTTGGAGATTTGCTATAAATTATATGAAGGAGATGTAACAACAGTGTGGAGACAGGGTGGGATCTTACTGTTTCCAAAAAAAAAAAAAAAGGGAAAGTTAGCATCTACAACAGAGATTGCCACCGGCGGGGCCTGGGAAAATTGTGGTGGGGCCTGGGATCCAGAATGTTTTCTTTTTCTTTAGGGGGACATGAAAATCTGTCTTTTTTTCACAGAAAACATACTGCACCTACGAGTTTTTCCAACCATTGGTGGGCATACATTTTTCTGTAAATTGTAAATGGGGCCTGGAGGAAAATAGGTTGGGAAACACTGATCTACAGGAAATTTCAGAGGCATCATATTAACTGTGGTGGCGGCAAAGTTTTATAAATTGGATATCGGAAAATTAGAACGGTAACAGAATGGATACTAGGACTGAAAGAATGAAATATAAACGGCTTCTGACATTACTGATATTTGTAGTCTTTCGAAATGTTTTTGGCTCGATCCATAGCGGTAAACTAATGGATATTCTGGTCGCTTACGGATTCCCCAAGAAAATTGTCTAGAACGTGGAAGTTCCTTAAGATAACACCTCTGCGAAGGCACTGTCTCTTGATGGCGACGCTGGATCGTCTCAAATTCAGGCAGGAATACTTCAAGGTAACCTTTGCACGCTTCCTATTCAAGATAGCACTAGACTATGTGATGAGAGAAGTAATAAAAATGATGATTCCGTTAGCTTTAGACTACAACAAGCATGCAGCAGGAGACATCCTACTGTGCTTCTCACAGTTACAGTTTTTGATGATAACTTAACGTTAATGTCTGAAACAACAGAACAAACTATTTTTATTGCGAATTGAGTCCCGTTCTTCACAGACGGGTCTATTTACAAACGAGTACAAGACGAAGGACATGATTTGTGTTCAAGAACATAACTACCTATTAACAACGAATGGAACCGAACTGGAACCAGCAGATGATCTGGTATATCTGGGTTGGTGGGTTGATACAAATGAGAACGACATTAAAACTCGCATTGCTTAAGCATGGTTAGCTCAGTGAAAGATGGAAACCATTTGGAAACTAAATCTAAACCGTCAGCTTAAGATTAGCTTCTTCTTTCAAGCAACAATAAAATCTGTCCTCTTATAGTGCTGAACCACAGGGACTCTAAGACACTGGAAACAAAACTAGATGAAACATGCACCGGATTTCTGAGAGTAGGATTTAGCATCGAATGGCACTTTTATGCAACAAACTAGGCTCATTAAGGTAATCTTCCAAGCGTAACTTCTATCACAAAGAAAAGGTGATTGAGATTCTTTAAGAATTGCTTTCGTAGGAAGGATGAAGTAAAGTAATGAGTCAAATGCTGATGTGGGAGCCAACATATGAAAAGGAACCTTGGGGTCATCTTGGGAGGACATTTATTGACCAACTGGTTGGAGATTCTGATCTACTAAAGAGTGACCTACTAAGAGTGATGTAGGAGAGGAAAACTGTAGAGTTGTTGATGGTGTTCATCTCCGATCGACATGATGATGATGACGATGATGATGATGATAATGATGGTGGTGCCACAGATGATGATAGTGATGATGATGATGACTGTTATTTCTAATAGGTTCTTAAATTGTATAAAGGCTTCCACAAAGAATTGATACCATATCTGTGGAAAAAAGAGAAACATAAAAAATTGAAAAGCACTCAAACATAACTAATTATTTCTAGAGTTATACAATTGTTCGTTTCTAGATTTATCAGAGCGATTACTTTCAGTGTTTGATAACGGTTCATTGAGGCTCGTTCATTTGCTCTAACCTATGTTTACGTGAGCTTCGTTCAGTTGCAAAAGACTCCTGCTTTATGTGAAATTTGTTCACCCTGTGATCAGGATATGTGAAAGGAGTTAAAGATTGAAGCGAAGTATAAGTCTATTGTTGATTTCCGTGTTTGCTTAATGTTTGTTATATTGGTGACTGTCTGTGTGCGTGTGTGTAATTGTACGTGTGCTTGTGTATGCGTGTTTATGAGAGAGATTTGTTCAATTATTGCAAAAAGTTGTGTGATTAATTCAATTGTTGATCAATATTTGTATAAGGTTTGTTCGGTTCTTCGATTATTGGGTGAGATGTGTTCAATTTATATTGATATACGTGGTTGAAGTTTATTGTCGTATAGATATGAGAAAGGTATGTTCAGTTATAAACCTGCAGCTATGGATGAGATTTGTGCAATCTATTATTTCTAATTCTTTAGTTGTGTTGGTTCGATTACAAATTTCTAGATTTGAGAGTGTAATATTTATTCATTTGCTGATCTTTTGTTTGGTTCGATTATTTCCCTAATATGCTGTCGAATGAAAGACTAGCAGGAGTTATAAAGCATTCAGTTTTACCTGAGAAGCCACTTGAATGAGTTCTGCTTTGTTATTGCTTGCTTCCTTTCAGTTGCGTTAAGATTGTATTTACGATGAACAGACAACACCGTGGGAAGGCGTCTCCTAAGGAGATAAACCGACACTCCGAACTGGTAAACCTGGCATCTGAGAATAAGTTGAAGTATGATTGAACGGAAGTTATGGGATAAAGAAAATGGAAGATATGATGCTAAGTGTTAAATTGAAATGCATTTGTGTTATTAAGATATTGACGTGTTTTAGTTTCATATCAACGCAGATGGAAAAGACCTTCCGTCACAGGAATTTCATCCGTGACTATCACATCTTTTATTGAAACAGTTTATTAATAATCACATTATCCAGTATATCTTTCTATTTATATTTTGACTGGAGGGAGATTTAGTTGCTATTTGTGGCAGGTATCGCAACCACGATGTAGTTTGTTTCGTTGGCGAATATGTTTTGCTGCAAGTAAGGGAGATAATAAAATGATATTGGAGGTGAAAGTGAGTGAAATTATGCTGAAATAATATGAATCCAAAGGATATGAGAAAGGTAGTTATGAAGAACTGAGTGAGAAAATGTAGCGATAGAATTATCGAATCCATATGGAGGGTGAACATATGTATAATCTGCTCACTCAAAAGAATAAAATCAACATGTCATATATTGAGTTTAACTTTTCTACTTCCTTACCATTCAAGTCATCGACATACAGGAAAAAAATCGATATTTCAAGTTAATGAATTAAAAATTTTAATACATTATTATATTTTCCAAAATTTAGAAAATACCAAAAACTTTCAGTAAGAAATATTTCGAGCGAAAATGTCTATTATATATTTGAGTTTTGAACATGTATCAGTCATAAAAATTTAATTTTTAGTATCAAATGGCAATCTTTATAACCAATTGAACGTGGATGTCTTGTCAGAACGCTGAATACTTCGTTATCAGTTTTGAGAGATCCTCTCAAATGAATTTTTATTTCATATGCTTATATAAGAAACCAATATTCACAAATTATTACTGTCAAATATACCACGTTATGACCATATTCATATCTACCTAGGCGTGGATGGTTTATTAAAATGGCGAATACTGATAGGTCTACTCATATACACGCATGCTGCATAAAAGCATTGACATACATCGTAGTAGACGGGAATCGTGTGTTATGGGCGTCGGGTCTTCCAAATTCTTGTCTACTGCGATATGTGTGTGTATGTGTATGTACTTTTATGTATCATACCTCAGTCTTCGGCATTTTAACAAAGAACCCACGTTAAGGTGGATATAAAGATTGCCTTTATGTAGTATATTCGACAGTACTAAGTTGTGAATATTGGTTTCTTATATAAGCATAAGAAATAAAATTTAGAAGGTATGATATAGTCGGATGATAGGCAATGGGTGAAGGATGATAGGCAAAAGTGATTTCGGTAGTATTTGAACTCAAATGATAAAGTATCATAACAAATGTTGCAAGATATTTTCCCGACTTTCTAATGATTCTTTCAACAGTAGAGTTGCAAAAGTTACATTAAAAAAATATTTATGTCGAGTCAAAGAAGGAGTCCCTGCATTTCTTAGAAGCTGCTGTGACATTTTAAAAATTATATTACCCTTCTACCGTAACGAAGGTAGGATGCAAAGGGAAAATAGCATCGTTAATGTACAAAAGAGGAAATGGTAATTTCGAGAATACTTTAATGATGATGGGTTTGGATTAAGATTAGTCTTAAAAGAGTGGAAAACGCATTTTAAAAGAGTGGAAAACGCATTAAATAATATGTAGTAGCCTTTAATATGAGAGATGGCCATAGCTGGAATGTCTCTAAACAAAGGTCTTCTCGATCAGATCTGACACAAAAATTTACTGTTAATTAAATATTCATCTGTTAATTAAATATTCCTCATGACAGAGATGAACAATTAAGAGTGATTCCTACTTACATTGAGCATAAGTTCTTCGAGTGTTGATTACCTATTATTGTTGGTGTTGTGTTGTTTTTCTTGTTGTTATTGTAATATGATATATTGGTAACCTTGTCTATAGACGTATTCCACAAATACATCTTTCCATATGGACCAAGCTCCTGCCCGATTGAGAATTATACTGCAGAGACGAATCTTATGAGGTTAGCAAAATTAATTATTTCGACTATAAATATAATATCTGAACCTTTTATGAAACATGAACCATTGATCTTTCGATTGATAGGCTAACGCCATATCGGCTTGTTTAGCTGCGACTCATGATAGCAAAACTTCAGGTTAGATTAAATAAGTTTTGCCGTTAAAAGAACATATAAATGTTAAATTTAGCTTGAGCTTGAAGACTTTCTAAATGACATATTATAGATTTAGTGGCACCATTTGCATACCGTCGCCATTTTCAAATCTCCACCTGAGCAATACATCGATAATTACAAGACCAGTCATAACAACAAACAACTAATGCTAACAAAAACAAAACAAAAAAAAAGACAACTAATAAAACTAATACTATATTTGTTTTATAATCATTTTCTTTTAATGTGTGTTTGTGTGTTTTTCTTTTTAACCTAATAGTTGGTCTTAATCATTTGTTCGTTTCTGCATTACTGCTTTATTGAAAATTAACACATTTTGATATTTTTAGTTTTTGACTAAATTAGACTTTCTAATAGATTTAGTTTTCGGTGAAACGAGTTTAACAAATCGTATCCACCCACCTTAAAACTAAAACGCATTTTTCAGCCAACCCTGGCATTATCTATCTATCTATCTATCTATCTATCTATCTATCTATCTATCTATCTATCTATCTATCTATCTATCTGTCTGTCTGTCAGTCTGTCTGTCTGTCGTCCTTTCTTTTTCTCTGCTAGTTTGTATACTCACACATATACATACATACATACATACATATATATATTGGTATAAACATACATATATATATGAATATATATATATATATATACACACACTTACACACCCATACACGCATATATATATATATATATATATGTGTGTGTGTGTGTGTGTGTGTGTGTGTGTATGCATATATATGTATGCATGTGTGTCTATGCAGGGTATAACTATACAATTGTTCTCATGATTTCCATTGACATTCGCAAGATAATAATATTGTGTTATATTTCTAACTCCACCAATTTCTTATATACGTTTGACCAATTTGGTTTTGGATATGCTTTTAGAGATTGCTTCCATTTTCCCCACCAATAAATTTCTTTTATTTGTAGAACATAGGCCGATGTGTCACATAACGAAACCTAGTTATTTATATTGTATCAAATATCTCTGTAGTAAACCAGAGAGCAACCATAGTTCTCTCCTCACTTTAGTGCAGCTAAAACTAACAGCAACAACTATACAAAGAAGTCCATTATCTTCAACGTATTATCACTAATATTATTGATAAAGAAAAAGAAAATGAATTAAAGAAGAAAACAAGTATGAAACAAGAATGTTGTGTAGATGAGCTAAAAGCAATACTGATTGATTTGGATATATATTTAGAGTCAATGATACTTGGATACCACGAAATATTATTTAGTAGCCAACATACGTTCTTGGACGTAAATATCGCCAAAACATAAAAAAGAAAGAAAAGAAAGAAAGAAATCAATGATTCAGATTTACACATTGTGCAAAGAGAATAATATTGTAGGAAGATTTCATGTATTTTCAATATCAGAAATTCCCACAATTTAAAAGAATATATAAATCTTTTAAGCTGAATCCTTATGGATTTTAGATACTTTTCAATTTGCGATTCTAAGAATCGTAAATTGTCAATCTATTGACACGCAAAAAGATAAAAAAAGAAAGAAGCAAAACAAAAGATCTACAGGTTTCTGAATGGAAATGATATGAAAAATATTAACATGAAAATAAAATAAAAAGACATTGATCCATCTCATTTTCTCTATTGTGCATTTTTGCCACAAATTTGCGAATGAAAAAGAATCGTACCTGCTGCAAAATAAAGGAAACGATTTAAGAGAGAAAAAATTAGTATATTGTAGTCCCCAAAAACGAGTATATAGAAGCCGAGAAAAAAAATGTTGTTGAAGGAGAGAATTGAGATTGTAAGATTTTTTCCTTTGAACAAGAGATTTTGAAGCAAAATTGAAACTATTGTTGATGTAGATCGAAATTTGAACATAACCTAAAGGAACGAAAATTTTATTATGCAATATATATATAACGTATTTATTTATGAATATCTATGGTGCAAAGCCTTTAGCATTTTCGTGCTTCTTAATTGATTTGTCATTTTGCAGAAGAAAAATGCGAATCATTTTAATCAATTTAATTTCGCAAAGTTGTTTGCTGACCATATTTTATATTATCCCAACCAGCATGTAATTTGTTTTAGATATTTGTGTGGATTAATGTCTCCTATATTAAATTTTTGTAGAAATTACTGAAGTGCTTGTATAATAAGATATATTTTAGAGTTAATACCAGAACACGTAAATGACAAAGATGTAGAGCAAAATGCATTACAATACAAATTTTAAACAATCTATCATTAGCTTTATAAATGATATTAACGAATTAAGCACATGTAGCAGCGTTTAGATAATTTTGTAAAATAATTTAAGATAGTCAACGAAACGTTATATCCCCCCCCCCCAAAAAAAACAATAATAATAATAATTCTTTCTACTAGACACAAGGCCTGGAATTTGTGGAGAGGGAGTAATTCGATCACATCGGCCCTAGTATTTGACTGCTACTTCCTTTATCGACCTCGGAAGGATGAAAGGCAAAGTTAACCTCGGCGGAATTTGAGTTTAGAACATAGCCACAAACGAAATACTTCTAAGCATTTCGCCCGGCATGCTAACGAATCCGCCAGTTTGCCGGAAATGGCTCTCATGGCTTCTGTTCTTAACTGATTGGAATTGTTATCATGTACATTGTTTTATCTAGGTATAAAAGATGGAATACAGCAAATATTCTGCTCCATGCCACATATTTGCTTGTCAGTTGTTTGACCTTAACCATTTGAGCATGTCCCTTAGTGGTTGACGATATGTGCATCTCTGATCACGAGCAAGAATAGTGGGAAAGCATCATAACCATGTGTTGAGAGGAATTCTTTGGGGTTTGGATAATTCGTCTCTGGAAACATGGATGTTTCGTTCAACATCCTTAAGCAACCATCATTCAGTGACCTTTTGAGCGGGATGGGCTACTCGACTTGAAGAACATTCTAACTGGGCTCCACCTGCAAGGTCATGCGCTGTTAATCTTGATATGAGATCACCATGTCGCGTACATATGGTTGTGATGCGTGTGCCTGGTGTACCCTTATCAGACGGGTAGTCATGATGGGTATATTGGGCTTCGTATATTTTACCCCAGTGTCACTTTGATGGCATGCACTGCTCTCTCACTCAATAATAACAACAACAACAACAACAACAACAACAACAACAATAATAATAATAATAATAATAATAATAGTAATCCTTTCTACTATAGGCACAAGGCCTGGAATTTGTGGGGATGGAGTAGGTCGATCACATCGACCCCAGTACTCGACTGATACTTATTTTATCGACCTCGAAAGGATAAAAGACAAAGTTTACCTTGGCGGAATTTGAACTCAGAATATAGCGACAAACGAAATACCACTAAGCATTTCACCCGTCGTGCTAACGATTCTGCCAGCTTGACGCTTTCGATGATGATGTTGACGATGATGATGATGATGATGATGATGCTGATGATGATGATGACGATGATGATGATGATGATGATGATGATGATGATAATAATAATAATAATAATAATAACAATAATAATAATAACAATAATAATAATCACAGCAAACCACAGCACATACCCAAGGCGCACAGAGCTGCGCTCGGTAGTGAAGTGAAAGCACGTTATAAAAATAAAACTACTGAATAATAATAATAATAATAAGGATACTCATTCTAAAAACTGCACTCAGCTCCAAAAATCGCATCGAAGCCATTAACACCCTGGCGCTCTTGGAGTCCAGTATAGTTTTACCATCATTAACTAGAATCTTACAGAGCTCCAACGCCTGGACAGGAAGATATGGAAACTCCTAACATTTAAGAACATGCACCACCCAAAAACAGATGCTGATCGTCTGTACCTACCTAGAAGTAATGGGGGGAAGAGGAATGATGCAGGTAGAACTGTGCTCCACAATAGCAATGAAAAGGTGCATATCTAGTACAGAGGACTGGAAGATGCGGTTTGTGTGCAAATACGAAAGCAGCAAAAAAATCACATTTTATAGTCAAGAAAGCTTTCAGATTCACAAGGGAACATGGCAGTAACCTTGAATTAGATGAAGAATCTGAAACCACTGCTACAAAAAAAAAAAAAAAAAAAACGCGGAAAACTGATCAAACAGACTGCAAAAAGAATGCGCAGAAACAAATTGAGGAGCGGTGCAGTCAGAAGCCTTTGCGTGGACGTTATATACTTCAAAGTCGAAATGCTGATGTAGACCAAGCAACAACCCATCAGTGGCTGAAAAGTTCAGGACTGAAAACAAAGACTGAATGTTTCCTATTGGCGGCACAAGATCAAAGCTTGCTTACCAAAAATTACCAGGCTAACGTTTTTCAAAACTGTTCTGATCCTAAACTCAGATTCTGCGATGCAGTTGGCGAAACAATAGCCCACCTCGTCTCGGGATGTCTTGTGCTGACACCAAACGAATACAAAAATCGCCACAATAGGGTAGAACAGTATTTACATTGGAAAATATGTAAACACTGCAAAATCAACACTCCTGCTTACTGGTATGAACATCATCCTGAGCCAGTCATTGAAGGTAAAAATGTCACTATCCTCTGGTATTTTCCAGTCATCACCGACAGAGTGATCCAGGCTAATCGACCAGACATAATTATTAAAGACAAGGAAGAAAATCCTTGTAGACTAATAGATGTAAGTGTTCCCAATGATAAAAAGTATATCTGTAAAGGAATTTGACAAATTAAGTAAATATAAGAACCTGGAAATTGAAATACAAAAGATGTGGCATCTTAAAACAAGGACTGTTCCTGTTATTGTAGGTGCCATAGGTATGATAAAAAGAAAAGGATGCCAGAAACATCTAGATAATATCCAAGGAGAACCATGTCTGAGAGAAATCCAACAGATTGCGCTGACAAGTACTGCCCACATCCTTAATTTAAATGTCTGTGTTGTACTATATGAAGCTATTTCGCTACTGTCCCTGCCACATCCCCTTCCCAATCTTTCAGTCATACTCTAATATCGCTTATCCTTCACTCGCCCTAGGACGCTGGGTGTGTCACGGTGAGTGATTGTAACAAAGAAGAAGATTAAAAGTAAATGATAATAATAAAGATAATAATAATGATCCTTTCTAGTGGTGGCACAAGGCCTCAAATTCGTGGAGAGGGGTAAGTCGATTACGTCGACCCCAGCATTTTACTGGACTTAATTTATCGACTCCGAAAGGATGAAAGACAAAGTCGATCTCGGCGGGATTTGAACTCAGGATATAACGACAAACAAAAATACCGCTAAGGATCTCGCCCGCCGTGCTAACGATTCTACCAGTTCAACGCCTTCAATAAAAATAATAATAATAATAATAATAATAATAATAATAATAATAATAATAATAATAATAATAATAATAATGATGATAATAGTAGTAGTAGTAGTAGTAGTAGTAGTAGTAGTAGTAGTAGTAGTAGTAGTAGTGGTAGTAATCCTTTCTATTATAGGCACAAGACTAATTTTGGGGAAATGGGTAGTCGATTATATCGACCCCAGTACGTAACTGGTACTTATCGAAATCTGAAAGGATGAAATGCAAAGTCGACCTCGGCGAATATCAACTCAGAACGCGAAGACAGACAAAATACCGCTCAGCATTTCACCCGGCGTGCTAACGATTCTGTTAATGCCCGGATGCAGTATCAGGCAGTGACTCTCATGGCTTCTGATCTTAATTGATTGGAAGTGTTAGCATGTACATTGTTTTGTCTTGGTATAAAAAGATGGGCTACAGCAAATATTCTGCTCAATACCACAGATTTGCTTGTCAGTTGTTTGACCATAACCAGTTGAGCATGTCCCTTGGTGGCTGACGATATGTGTATCTCTGATCATGAGCAGAAATGGTGGGGGAGCTTCATAACCATGTGTCGAGAGGAATTCTTTGGGGTTTGGATAATTCACTTCTGGAAACATGGGTGTTTTGTTCAACATTCTTAAACAACTCTTATTCAGGGTTCTTTTGAGCAAGATGAGCTTCTCGACCTAAAAAAAAATTCTGACTGCAAGGTCATCTGCTGTTAATCTTGGTATGAGATCACCATGTCTCGCACATATGGTTGTGATACATGTGCCTGGTGTACACTTATCAGACGGGTAGTCATGATGGGTATATTTGGCTTCGTATATTTTACGCCAGTGGCATGCACTGCCCTCTCATTTAATCATAATAATAATAATGATAATGATAATAATAATAATAATAATAATAATAATAATAATAATAATAATAATAATAATAATAATAATAATAATAATAATAATAATATTCGGATTAGAAAAATGTGCCAAAGCAACCCTGAAAAGAGGAAAATTAGTTAAAAGTAGCAATATAACACTAGATAAAGCCAATGAAATAAGAGAACTAGACGAAAGCCAACCATATAAGTATTTAGGAGTCAATGAACTAGATAGGATACAACATACACAAATGAAAGAAAAAATAAACAAAGAGTACTATAGACGAGTTAGATCAATACTAAAAACAGAGCTCAATGCTAAAAACAAGATAATGGGTATCAACACTTTAGCTGTCCCAGTTATAAGCTACAGCTACAACATCCTTAACTGGACACTAAACGAACTATGTAAAATAGACAGGAAAACAAGAAAAATAATGACAGGATATAGGATGCACCACCCAAAATCTGACATAGAGAGGCTATATATACAACGCACAGAAGGTGGCAGGGGTCTTATACAGCTAGAAAACTATTATAAAATAACCACCATAGGACTGCAAAAATACCTACTCCAGAAGCAAGGGAAACTAATACAAATAGCCACAAAACACGAGCAAAACAAAAAACTGTTTTCAGTATTTAAGGAAGCTGACAAATACAAACAAGAAATCAATCTACCTAACAAATACGAAGAAGAAGAAGAAGAAGAAACAACAAAAGCTATAAAACAAATGAAATCCAAACTAAAACTAGAACAGCAACGGACCATGATAAAACGATGGCAAGAAAAGCCCCTACATGGTAAATACTGGGCTAAACTAAATGCGAAAGAAATAGACACAGAAAAATCCCAGCAATGGCTGAGAAGCTCAGGACTCAAAGCAGATACTGAAGGATTTTTAATTGCTGCACAAGACCAGAGCCTCCCCACCAGAAATTACCAAAAACACATAATGAAAAGAAACATAACAAGTAACTGTAGAATATGTGGAGATGGACAAGAAACAATAAATCATATTATCTCTGACTGCCCAGTCCTGCCTATGAAGGAATATATTCACAGACACGACAGAGCTGGGACCTATATACACTGGAATCTATGCCAACACTATGGAATAACAACAGAAAAAAGATGGTATAAACACACGCCAGAAAAGGTCACAGAAAACGAGAAAGCAACCATACTCTGGGATATGCCAATACACACAGATAGAGAAATTAAGGCAAATAGACCAGATATAGTTGTCAAAGATCATGAAGAAAAAAATGCTTTCTAATTGATGTATCAATACCAGCAGATGACAACGTTTCTCGAAAAGAAATGGAAAAACTTTCAAAATACAAAGACCTGTAAATAGAGATAACTCGAATGTGGAATCTAAAAACAGAAACAATTCCTATCATAGTAGGTGCCTTAGGTATAATAAAAAAATATTCAGACAAATACATAACAAAAATACCAGGACTTACAAATATATATAACATACAGAAAATTGCACTACTGGGTACTGCACACATTCTACGCAAAACAGTTTCAATACAGTAAACATAAGAGCACCACAGCAAACCACAGCACATACCCAAGGCGCACAGAGCTGCGCTCGGTAGTGAAGTGAAAGCACGTTATAAAAATAAAACTACTGAACAATAATAATAATAATGTTACTGATAGTTATAATAATAGTAGTAGTAGTAATGATAATAATCCTTTCTTTATTGGCCACAATGGCCGAACTCAAAAACAATTAGGGACAATAGAAAAGAAGGGTCGAGTGGGGTTTAAAACAGAACGTGTAAGCAATAAAAACAAAAATAGTTTTAAAACAACAAAATTCCCCAATATGGAAGAGTTGTACCCAGGGCCTACCAGGGTACTCCACACATCATGGTCAGCCCTATTGTCAAGGGCACGCGGGTAGGTTCCCCCACTTCCCCTCAACTGCTCCAGCTTACAGACAAATATTCAGAGTAGGCCCATTCACACGAGCCATTTTCGCAACATTCACTCACCTTTCAACAGACTTACCGGGGGAAAACGTCCCTCTCTACCTTCTCTTACCTTTCCTTGTGGAACTTGTAAAAGTCAATGAAGGCTCAGCCAAAGAGGAAAGTGTCTGTCTTCAGTCCTTTCAACCTCGTCCACCACACTACTTCTTTTTCTATAGACACCAGGCAGAGGAAAACTGTCTTTTCCTCCAGGCCAAAAGAAGGCAGCAGAGCTATCCTCACAATGGACTTGGCCGACAATCGGATCTGACTAAATACGTGACAACTGTTTGACAAAGCTCCACAGGTCAGTAATGCATGGACACTTGAGTGCATGCAGGATCGTCCATCGCTTTGTGCATACCTCGGATAGGTCCATCTGACTGCACTTCCATGTCTATAGAGCTTGTCTCGAACTGGCAGAGCTCCCCGGTGGCACTGCCAGGCCAGGGATTTCTGGAAGTTATCTATAGGCCCTGGACCGAAAGTCCTCCGGAAAAGACCAGTAAGTTGATCCTTCTCGAATCCCAGAGTTTCCCCGAGTGCATCATCACTCTTTCCCTCCACTAATCATCTATAGAACTTCATGGTGGTACTTCCACCGACCGCGTTGCCCGACTAGCAGAAGTCTGTGGGCGCTTTCCGACATTCCAGGTGCCAAGTGCCCTTTTTAGGTGTGCGTTTGTCCCAGGACTGTAGCTCCATCAATGATATGAGCTGAGGAAAGTCCCTTTTCACGAACGGCGATCACACATACTCCCCGTTGAGGCAACGGTGGAGATGTCGCAGCCTCAGCGCATGCCTGCGCATCATTAGTCACGGCATGCCCAGTCCTCCACTCAGCGGCTGTTGACAGCAGATGGACCGTCTCACGAACGGATTACGTCCCTTCCATACGAATTGGAGGCAAGCGCTCCAAATTTATCAGGCACGAAGTGGAGCTAGGGACGACGTTCAGGTGGTAGAAGCTGACGGAAGCAATGTATGCATTAGCCACTTCCGTCCTTTGAGGGACAGCTTCCTCTCCACCAATTTCTGGGTGAGATTCGCTACCCTGCTCGTTACCTACTCCCATTTCTTGTCCATCTGGATGTCTGGACCAGGCCAGACCCCGAGCAATTTAACCTGTACTTCTGTTCAGCGCCCTACAAGCAGTCGGTTGGCATGGATCTGCCTCTCCAGGTGCCAAGCTGCAGGTCCACCGGCTTCTACTGGTTGATATTTGCTCCCGTCATCACTTCGTATTCCTTTAGAGCAGTGCCGATGACCTCGATTACCGAAATGTCCGACACTATTACGGTGACGTCGTCCATGTAGACCGACACGAACATTCCGCATCCTAGATTATGCGGGATGCTCCTCGAAACATCCAGCTTCAGCAGCAATGGCTCGAGAGCCAGTACGTACAGAAGAGGCGAGAGTGGGCATCTTTGACGGACCGAATGAGTGATTCTCAACGATTCCGAAAAGTGGCCATTTACTTTGACTACCGAACACACCTCAATGTACATTGCGGCGATCCAGCCTCTGAAAATACGACCGAAACCTGCTGCGGTGAGAACAGCCTCCAAGTATTGGTGGTCAGCCCTATCTAAAGCTTTCGACTGATCCAAATTGATTAGGGCCCAACCCATGCCAGGTTCCTTTACCCACCGTCTTTATGATGTAGCGTGTAAGGTGGAGGTTGTTGTGCATAGCTCTGTTTGAGATAGCGCATGTCTGCACGTCACCAGCCAACTTATCGACGACATGCACCAACCACTTGGCTAACGCCTTGGCCAAAATCTTATAATCTGTTTTCAGCAGAGTTGTAGGCTTAAAGTTATCAATTTTGTCATCCTTGTTCGGGTCTTTCTCAACAGTACCACCGTTCCCACGGCTCACAACACTGGGAATTCTTCTGTTCTGCTGCCAGTTGTGGTAGACGTCTGCCAAAAGGCCACCGAACAAGTCTGGTATATGAAAATAAAGCTCAAAGGGCAGACCATCCCGCTCTGGAAACTTCTCTCTTGCGCAGCTCTTCATAGCGTCCCGTATATCTTCGGCTGCTTTCTGAATTTCGCAGAACTCCGCATCGCTGACCGAGAGGCACGGCATGCCACTGAGATACGAGGTGAAATCCACCACCGTCATAGAACCACTGCGAGCCCCATACAGTTCGGCGAAGTACTGCTAAAATTCCGCAAACATCTGCTTGGATTCGGTTATTATGCGTCCATCACAGATCGTCGAAGACTGAATTCTTGCTTTGTACCCGCGAAGCGCCTCTGCAACCCGGACCCATCGAACGGCTTTCGTCTTCTCCCGTTTCACTGCACGCGCCCTATCTCTGACAACGCAACCTTCGTGCATGGTATAGAAGAATCGATCAAGAGCCAATCTCACCGCTAGAACGGTCGGTCGCTAAGCCTTTCCTAAGCGCCTCTTCTAGCTTCCTAACTAGCCCTTACCCTCTATCCTAGATTCCTCTAACGCCATTTCCTTACTAAAACCTACCACCTCTACTCTAATAGCCCTTTTCAGGACTATCCACCAACAACTGTTTACGATTGCGCACACCGACTCTCGACGGACTAACTTGCTAACCCGATCTCCGAAAGCTTGGCGCGCCGGAAAGGACGCGTTCATCTTCTATGAATCCTACCTATGTCGACCGTACAGATCACAGATTTATGGTCCATGTAGCCGACAACTTTGAAACGTGGACAACTTATACTACTTCTATCTACAGGCCTACAAAATACTCTATCTAGATATTATCTGGAAGATCCGATGCGATTCGCCCATGCCCACAGTGGTGCATTCGTGAAATCTAGTCGGCACCTGTCAGCCAACTCGAAGCGGCTGAGCAGGTTTGTAAGGCTTTTACTCGCCCCACTCTCCTATCAGCTAGCCCCATCCTATCCGGGAGTGCGTCCAAGATCGCGTTCCAGGCACCCACTAACATTAAAGAGCATGATATCCCAAGGAAAACCTCCAAACGTCTGGCTCCTGATCTGGTTCCTCTCGGAAACCAGCTAAAAGCCTCTTGGTTGGGGTGGACGTCTGCCCTTCCGGCGACATGAGGAAATCCCTCTGAATTTACTTGTATACTTTGAGGGGTAACCGTATTAATATTAAATGATCCGCAACCTTAAGAGTGCTAGTGTCATAAATTGCACAGTCTCTCTCAATTTGCTTGTTTTTGGTTGTGGGAACCAAGAAATTTTCATTGGTTCTTCTCACAAGCACATAATTCGGTATTTCCGTATTGACTATGGGCTTTCGTTAGGAGGCTATGTGTGGTTGTGGGTGCATTGGTGGATTTCGTTGGGGGTAGTGGTGGTTGTGGGGATGGTAGTGCTGGTGTTGTTTTTGCTGTATCTATGTTCGAGGTGTTGTGGGGTTTCTGTGTTTTCAGGTGTTGATGTAGGTTCTTTTGTTTTCTGTTTCCTTTGCCCTTTTCATCTTTTTTTTATTTTGTGGGGTTCTTCCCCGTCTTAACTACGGGATGAGTAGTGGCAAGTGCCTGTATGGCCAGTCTCGGGGAGTGCGGATGTGTCTGTGATAGAGTGAATATGCTTTTGTGAGCGTATCCTTGAGAGGGGGGATGAGGGGGTCTGGTTTGACAGATACCCTGGATCCTTTACCCCATTGTATGGGGTTCACTTACCTCTGTTGTTGGAGGTGAAGCTGCAGTTCTATCAAAAGATCTCTGTAGTTAGGGGTGCACTGTAGGCTCCAGATGTAGCCGCGTACATCCCGATTTTTGGAAGCAGAAGACTCTCAGGTGGCTTGTAGCCCCACAGGTGTCACATCTAGGCTTTCTGTCTTCCACGACGACACGCAGTCCCACCCAGTTGGGCAGCTTGATCAAGTCCTGGATCTTCACGATATTCTCCGATTTCACGTGGATTAATATCTCCAAGCTGATCCCGCACTAGTTCTCCCCGCTGTTCCTTTTTACCTCCAAGAATGACTCTGGTTCCTGCATCACACAGGCAACGATCCACCAGACGTTTACACCTGGTGGCACACCGTTTACCCTAATTGTCGTCATTCTCTTCGAAAGGTAGGTGGGATAGAGGACCCACTCCTCAGTCCACCGGGATGACATTGCGTGTCTTCCTGCGAGGTCTCCGCTTTAAAAGAGTACCTCAATGCTGGCAAACTGCCTCCCTCTCTGTATGTGAGCCACATTTATTAAAATTCCGCTGAGGGCCTTCTCGACGTGACTGATGGACGCTATTTCGGATCTCCTACTCTTCCGTGATACACATTCAAAATATACTGCTTCTTTTTTCTTTCGCCTTTATTATTTCGGGAGGAACACAAACTGATGCCTTACGCGCATCAACTTTGGCAATGTCTTTTCCTCTTGAAAGTTCTCGAATTTTGTACTCAAGAGGGATTGTAAATTCTCTCTTTTTTGTTTGCTTCATCAGCAAACCTCTTGTTTTTGCTACTGTTTTTTTTCGTTGTTGTTGCTGTTGGTGGTGATGGTGGTGACCACTTCCACCGTTGCCACTCTCCACACCGCCGTCACCGCCTTCAATTGTAGTATTATTTTCTCCGCTAAAAATCCATTGTGTTTTGAATTGCGTTGCTGTTACTACAACAACAACAACTACTACTACTACTACTACTACTACTACTACTACTACTACTACTACTACTGCTGCTGCTGCTGCTGCTACTGCTGCTACTGCTACTGCTACCACCACCGCCACCGCTGTCGCTGTTGCTGTCATCGGCGCCGCTGCCGCCGCCGCTAGAATTGCCACCACTACTGTTTCCAATGTTTTCACTGCTGCTGCTAGTTTGAAGTTTTCCAATCTTCCTTTTCTCCTACCCCTCTCTTGTAATGTTACAGACAGTAACGGAGGGAAGAGGAGGGAAACCTTGGGCAGTTCTTTTTTCCATAACTCTTCCAAGATGCGCCTTGCTATCTATCTTGTTTATTTATATTGGATTAAAACGCGAACCGAATTTCTTTTGGGTCGGATATAGCCCCGCTACGGACTAAACAAACACTAGGAATCCAATGCCAGGTCCCTAGTGTTTCTAATAACACAGTGGAACAATGTTTAAACGAAATAAAAAAATTAAAACGGCAACAAACTGGTGCAAACCAAAGTTTTAAATAAGACTTTTAACAAAAACAAAAATAACAACACCACTACTACTACTACTAATAATAATAATAATTGAAAAAATAACACTTCGCTATACTGTGTTTGATGAAATTTCTCTAATTTAAAAAGAATATATCAGGTTCAATATTTGACAGACAGAATCTCAAATCTCTTCTTTTACATATTTACTATTTTACTCTTTTACTTGTTTCAGTCATTTGACTGCGGCCATGCTGGGGCACCGCCTTCAGTCGAGCAAATCGACCCCAGGACTTATTCTTTGTAAGCCTAGTGCTTATTCTATCAGTCTCTTTTTGCCGAACTGGTAAGTTACGGGGACGTAAACACACCAGCATCGGTTGTCGAGCGAAGTTGGGGGACAAAAATACAGACACACACATACACACACACACACACACATATATATATATATACATATATACGACAGGCTTCTTTCAGTTTCCGTCTACCAAATCCACTCACAAGGCTTTGTTCGGCCCGAGGCTATAGTAGAAGACACTTGCCCAAGGTGCCACGCAGTGGGACTGAACCCAGAACCATGTGGTTGGTAAGCAAGCTTACATCCTTCATTTTTTATCATACAGTTGTACTACTATGCTTAAACCTTTCTCAATTAAGTACGAAGAATGAAATGCAACGGTTGAATCTTTATTTCTTTCTGAAAACAAGTTTATTTGTTTTTCTTCTTTGTGCAGACCATATTTTTTTCTAATCATTTCAAAATCGCACCTGAGCTTCATTGTATTACGTCTTGAGAAAAATCCAGAGCGGTACTGTTTACATCAACCTGAAATGGATTTACAACGCGCTCGGGTATTTTTAGTTCCTCAACATCTGTAACTTGGAGTTTCTTAAAGTTTAGAAAATGAAGATAATAGCAGAATACTTCGATATCTGTTAAACATAAATTATCAGTATATGTTACCGCAAATGCTTTGAGAGTGAAAAAGTGATGGAAGTTCCAACTTGCTATAATATTTTTGTAGATTGATGTATTGTTAATAAACGTCATTAATATTCCGTTTACGTTAACATAAGAAATTTTGTTTCATTACTTTGACGTCATTTCATTTATTCAAAATATGGCAAATTGCGAAAAACTTATACTTTTCTGTCTTTAACATCTGTAAGATCTTCGTGCACAACGTAAAAAATCAAAACAAAGCAAAAACAAAATAAAACAAAAACAAAAAATAAAAAAACAAAATAAAACAAAACAAAACAAAATATAACAAAACAAAATATAAAGCAAAATAAAATCGTGAATTGGATCATAAAATTTATAAAAACATGGAAAACAATTTCCATTTGAAATCCATCTAATCATGGGTAAAAACATTTCCCTTCGTTTCTGGACAAAATTTGGCGCAGTGGGTGAATTTTATTCATATTCACTGGTTGAAAAATATTACACAATTTTCTAAGATATTTTGAGATTGTCTACGAATAACACAGTGAACAGTAGAATTATTGAAAATTGTTCTTTTTCAATTGATTATAAATCCATGACGGCGATCAATCATTGAAAACACCACATCAGTTGAACATGCAATGATGTTTGTAAGAGGAATTGTTTTATCATTGAAAAATTTCTACACAGTTTTGCAAATCGTATCAGTATCCAGTTGTTCAGCAAATAATAACTCTTTAATGATCTCTTGCTGCGTATTGATAAGGCAAACATAAACCAACACAAAAGTCTCATTATCATGGAGTGTTTCATTAATTTGTAAACAAAATCCAATTGTTTTTATCATCACACAGTTTGTTTGCTATTTCATCGATTCTAGCTGAAACTGAACAATTGGGTTGGCCAAAAAATCCATTTGGTTTTTACCGAAATTAATCTTCAAACACTCTAATAAGTAGCAGACTTCAGCCTTTCCTTTGTGCATGCGCTCTCGTCAGGTACTTGACGCTTCAACATAGTTCGACGCGAACTTGCGACAAGGCATGTTGTATTATGTGTACATGGGATCACCCTGAAAATGGAGAAAAAAACGAACTTTATCGACACCTCATGCTTTTGTTTTTATTAAAAAAAGACCACAACACAAGAAGGCGGAGGAGTCTTGCAGAAAGATATGTACTGGATATGGAGAAACTGTTGATAAGGAACGTGTGGTTTTTCAGATTTTGATTGGGAAATCTTTTTGTTCAAGTTGCACCTCGCTAATCGTAAGGGTATTTTCTGTCATCTCGTCAATGCAAGATCCCACACTTCTTTGCTGATGTGGCAGAAGTTACTGGGGTTTGTCTAGGGGGTTTTGCTACCACCACTCACACATTCGCTTGACCTTCTGCTTTCAGATTACCTCCTATTTCGGTTTCTGCAAACTCCATTGAATGAACAAAGATTCAACTCTGAAAAGGATGTAAAAATTCACCTGAGAGAGTTTTTGCCAGCAAACACAGGAAATTCTTTGAGAAGGGAATAACAGACCTACCCACAAATAACAGAAGATAGTGGAATAAAACGGTAATAATATCATTGATTGGGTTTGAAACCTGCATTTTATTTTAGCCAACCCAGTATTACTGAATGGAAGTTATCATTGAATAAAAAGATGGAAAGTAGACTTAAAGAAGTTGAAGAGCTAAAAATACTTGAGTGGGTTCTAAATCCATTTCAGCTTAATGTAAACACTATTTCTTTAGATTTATCTAAAGACGTAATAGACTTGCAAAATTACTTTGAAGCTCTAATGCTATTTAGACAAACTAGTTATGGCGCAAATAACAATATCAGTTACGGTATGCAGTTATATGTTAAGAATTTCTTTCACAAAATATTGCATATGGATCTCTCCAAGACTACGACAGTTCCTACATTTAGCAATGAAGTTAAAAAATATTATAAGATGCAATAAGTCCTTTCTCAGCTGTTGTTATCTCTATAAAGTAGATTCTGAAGTGTAGAAAGCTTTTCAAATTTAATTTTTTAATCATAAATGTAAGTTAAATGCTTATTAAATTATTCTGGATGTTTTGTTTCCAAAGGCTCAAATATTGTCGAAGATTTCATTCTTATTCCTAAGCATTTTTTCGCAAATTAAACTCATAGGAATTTATTGGTAAATAGTGCATGAAATAACACCGTATTTCATAAAATTGATTAATACAGGCACTTTCTTTTACGATTATCCATTTTCATAGGCTAAAAACATTAGCAGTGGAAAAAGAAAGAGAAAAAAATCAAAATCAACTTTCAGAAAAATCAATACTTCTTTTTCTTTTTTTAAACAAAACTTTAAAATTAGAATAGTATTCACGAACAAGATGAAAATAAAAGTTAAAGTAATAAAACGAAAAATTAACATATTTTGTTTTAGTTTCAATAAATAGAATTCATTCAAAAAGTTATACTTAATAAATTAAATCTAAAAGAAGCAAATTATGGAGATTAGACTTTGGCACCTCATCCGCCTTGTTTCTACTCACCAATTACACAATGACCTGCTCATTTAACCCCGGCAAAGATTTCGCTGAAGATTATGCTTAAAATACAAGTATTACATATGGTTTAAATGTTGTTATTTATCTGAATATTCAGCGTTCCTATAGTTCTCTCTTGATTCTTTTCAATCCTAATGAGTTCTTCTTGGCCATCTTAGATCTATCTATCTACACACATACAGATGTATATATATATATATATATATATATATATATATATATATATATATATATATATATATATGTAAGCAACGTGAAATGAAGTGTTTTGCTCAAGAAAACAACTCTCTACCCGGGTTTGGGAAACAAAACTTCGATCTTGCGGTCATTAGTGCAACTCTGTAGCCACTAGGCCATGCACCACACCCATGATACGCATGCACCTATGTACATACACATATGTACTCATCAATATACACACTTAAGTATACGTACATATACACACGCATATATCTATGTATATATATTTATATATACATACACACACACAGACAAACACACGCACAAACAAACACACACAAACACATATTAAGAAAAAGCAGGCAGGATCATGGTTTAAATTTTTCTGAAGAGTTCGGTTAAACGAACGAAAGCCTTAATAAAGAATTATCTAAAATTCTGATTGCCTCCTTTTTCCCAATATACAATATCTGTACACCAATTGAAACACTCTATACATACATACATACATACATACATACATACATACATACATACATACATATGTATGTATGTATATATATATATATTTATATATATATATATGTATGTATTTGATAAATAAATTCAAAAAGGGATAAAACTCTTTTACAAGAATTTTATCAAGAAGCCAGTGTGTAAAAAATTTCATAAGGGAAATTTCTATTCCCAAGAATATAATTATTCGTTTATATTTATATAAAGGGCATTATTACAGAAAAATAATAACGCCACACAGTGGACTTCTCAAAATAACCACATTTAGTACCTAATGCGAGGAAAAAGTTAAGTTTATTTAAAAGAAAGTTGGTCATCTTCTGTTGGTTGTTTTTCCTCGCATTAGGTATATATATATATATATATATGTGTATATATATATGTATGCATGTATGTATACGTATATGTTTGTATGTATATATATATGTATATATGTATATATGTATGTATATATATATATATGCATATATGCATGTATATGTATATGTGTGTATGTATATATATGTATATGTATATATATATATACATGTATATATGTATGTATATATACGTATGTATATATATATATATACGTATATATGAATATATATATATATATATATATATATATATATATATATATATATATATATATATATATATATATATATATATGCATATATATATATGTATATACATGTGTATTTATATGTATATATACATATCTACACACACATACTTTGTTCCTATGGTAATATAGGTGTTTCACCCCTCATACTAGCTGTGGATATTTTCACAAGCAATACTTTATGTCGTCTTTTGTTTATATTTCTCTTGATGTATCCATCTCTTATATTTACTTTTTAAAATACTGTATATGCGTTGTGAAATTCGAACGATTTTTATGTGTGTAATGGAATGCTATTCGTTAATGAGATATAGTTATTAGATCCATTAGTTCTTTATTACTTGTGTTTATGGCCGTAAAGTTTTTGTTTTGTTTTGTTCGTGTTTGAGAATGTGTTTTGACTGTTGGTTTGTGCGTGTGTGTGTCTGTATGAATGTGATTGTGTTTGTGTTTGTGATAATGTTTGTGTCCATGATAGGGGTAGTGGTGACGAAGTGGATAATGAAATTGATAGTACCGGTGTAGCTACTGCTGTGCGGTGGTGTTGGTAATTTTTTTGTTGACGTACTTTTGAATATTTTTTGATTATTTTTCTTTTCCTCCATTTGTTATTGTTTGCCAATTAGTGTCCTTCCCATTACCTTCGCCACATGACATGTCTGCGTGGTGCGAGTTGAGGAGGGACATGTATAGAAAGCGATCTGAGGTATTGGTTTGTTATTTTTTGATTTTTGGAGGAAGAGGTTCTGCTGCTGTTGTTGCTGCTGCTACTGTTTTGTAAAACTGTAACCCTTGATGGCGGTATATTTTCTGTTGCTTTTGTTACTGCTGCTTTCACTATTGTTGGTTTTGGTGTTGTTGCAGCAGTTACCGTTGTTGCATTTGTCGCTGTTTTCGTTACTGATGGTTTTACTCTCACTGTTGTGGATACTGCTGTTGCTGTTAGGGCCAAATGCCATTCCTAGTGCTGCCATTGTTTCTGCGGTTGTTGTTGCTGTTGTGGTGATCGTATTAGCAGAAGTAATGGTCATTCGATTCTAATTCTTTGCTCTAGTCACAAAGTTTGCATCCCACAAGTCACACCTCGGCCTTTTGCCCTCAACGGCCACGTCTACTTTTATATCCTCAGGCAGTTTAATCAAGTTCGGGATGGTTTCCGTACTGTGTTAATCTATTTGGATCAATAGCCCCATCTCTTGGCCGACTAATTATGTTTTTGAAACCTCTAGACCAGCAAAATATTGATTTTGTTCTGAATGTCAAAAAGACAGCTGTTACCAACAGCAGATATATATTTATTGCAGTACATCAGCATGAGGACCAATTCCGCACATGAAGACCATGTACTAAACTTTTTCCTCTGGTGACCTATGTTTTAGTGTCCCAGATTTTTCCGAGTTACTTTACAGTATGTTGTGGAGTCACCAGTTCTTTTTACTACTTTTTGTTGCTAAGATTTTATATACCACTACTCTAAGGTTGGTTTGTCGCTGAATGGATTCGAAGATGTTGGGCGCAACATTTCGTGCAGATATCGCGAGAAGATGTTTTGCATATTTAAATTTTTCCAAAGATAAAATAATTTCTTCTTCTGTTAGCAGAGCCGCGTCGGCGAATCCATTAGCATTTGATTTACAATTTGTCGTGTTTTTATCTTTTTTTTTGGCGTTAATGTTGTTGTAGGCGAAGATGTAACGTAAAGGTGTGTTAAAAGTGCAATTGGATATTTTATTTTTTTGTTCTACGTTTTTATTTTTGTATTTTTCACTTTCCTTGTTGTTCTTTCTGTATGCCTTCTAGCTGTTGCTTGTTGTTGTTGTTTTTGCAGTCGGCAATGGTAGTGGAGACGGTGGTGCTTCGATGTAAAGGTGAGAAGTCAAACAACTCTTCCAATCTCTGGTTTCATTTCCCTGCCGAAAAAATTCGACGTGATGTCCTTTTGTTATTTTTCTTAAATGGGTAAATTTTACAAAATAACACAAATTTCGTCTCGAAGGGGCGGAAATTTAACAAAGCCAATCAATCTCATAGGGTACTGGTTGGTTTATTAACAAAATGGTACAATAACAGTATAAGATAACGTTTTTGAAAACAAAATTAAAAAATAACTCACAAATTCTAAAAGATATCCTTCCCATGGAAACGCAAATACTACTACTACTACTACTACTACTACTACTACTACTACTACTACTACTACTACTACTACTACTACTACTACTAATAATAATAATAATAATAACCACAACAATAAGAAAGATAATCAATAATAATAATAATGACAATAACAAAAAGTGGAAGACTACTATATGTGATAAGAAAAAAACGCTTTTCTCTTTACACAGGGAGGCAAAATACAAAACAGAGATAAACTACACTGAAACACTGATCTCACATGACAACACAACAGAAATGACTAGAGAGATAAAGGAAAAAACATGAGAACAGAACTACAAAGCATACTAAATAAGAGATGGAAAGAAAAACCACTTCCTGGCCAATACCCTTCGAGAGTTGACAGAGAAGTGAGCCTACGTGAAGTTCAACTATGGCTTAGAAGCTCTGAACTAGAAACAGAAACGGAAGGACTGATTCTCGCTGCGTAAGACCAATACCTGACCACTAACAAGTATAAAAGCCAAATAATGAAAACAGGCCCTAACACCAAATGCAAAATGTACAACCAGTACAATGAGACAGTTGGCCACATCATCTCTAGAGATGTATACATAGTGTTATTATAAACCAGCAAAAGATGTTTAGAGAAAGAATATTTACGTTATGAAATATTTTAAAATCTACTGTCAAGAATACAACATTAAGCAATTATTTAAATTTTAGTAATGTATATTTAATGTATATTCCGTCATAATTTAAGCACGAACGTTAATTATGGTTTCCAATGAATTCTATTGTCATAAGATGATTAA
Organism: Octopus bimaculoides; assembly: GCF_046866305.1. Lineage (NCBI taxonomy): Eukaryota > Metazoa > Mollusca > Cephalopoda > Octopoda > Octopodidae > Octopus > Octopus bimaculoides. The sequence continues at coordinate 44,751,982 of NC_142944.1, read as the reverse complement.
ACCCTTTTATATTTTTTTAAGTTCATAAAAATAAACACTTTTCAATAGACAGTTCAGTTCT
>NC_142944.1:44739421-44746921 GCF_046866305.1 Octopus bimaculoides | reverse complement strand
CGCGAGAAGACATTACAAAACGAAGCGAAGCAGCAGTTCACAATTCAATTCATATTTCAATATTTCGGAGTTAAAACACCTTTACCAAGAAAATTAGAGACGGTAAGAATTAGGAACCGTTTGATCAGATAAGCAACGCACACTTTCTGTGCTTGTCAACTGATACATTTGTGTGGATTTGTTATTTATTGCAGGTATGCAGTTTATGGACAGTGCTTCCGATGTCGGATCAAGTACATCTATTACAGTGTATCTGGAACAGTGTGTAGATCCTCGATTCCATATCCACATAGCCGATAAAGCGGTTAGTCGATATGTACATATCTCTGCTGCCTGTCAAGTGATCTTCAAACGGGAATTTCTTCAAGGAAAGACCTGTGTGCACCGTTACAGTAGCGGTTCTATCTTCAAACAGTTGGTGACCTCAAGAAGCGATTGTTAAGTATGGAGATATGAGTCGTCTTAGTTTAATAAAACAATTTGAGATTATGTGTGTATGTGTGTATGTATATTTATATATACATATAGATATGTTCATGCATACTGCATACATACATACACACACGCACACACTTATGTGTTCGTTCTACGAGCCTACGACTTCCCCTCTCTCTCTATATATATATTTATAAATGCACATATATGCATACATATATACATACATGCTTTTTCCTAGTGTATTGAGTGCCATATTCCTTTGTTTGCGCACTCACACGCACACACGCACGCAACATACACGCACACACACACACGCACACACACCTGCGCGCGCACAGACACACACACAGACATACACACAGACACACAGACACACACACACACACACACACACACACACACACACACACACTAATACACACATATAAATATTTGTTTCTTACGTTCAATTATAATACAAACAATTTTACATTAATCTGATTGGTTGCTCTATACTTGTGTAGTGTACAATTTTATTATTCTTAAATATGAATATTATTGATAGTGACTTCGAAGTTTTGATCAGCTAAGCCATTATCTGATTGCTGACAATGGCTTAGCCGGTTGAAACTTAGAGGTCACTCTCAATAATATTTTTAAGAAATATATATATGTAGGTGCAGAAATATACATACCGGTGCAGGTAAGAAGCTTGCTTTCCAAACACACTTTTCTGGATTCAGTCCCACCATGTGGCATCTTCGGCAAGTGTCTTCTATTGTAGCCTCGGGCCGACCAAAGCCCTCGTGAGTAGATTTGGTTGACGGAAACTGAAAGAAGCTCATCGTATAAACATATATATATACTTATGTGTGTGTGTGTATGTTTTTGTGTCTGTGTTTATCCCCTCATCACTGCTTGACAACCGGTGTTGGTGTTTTTAAGTCCCTTAACTTAGCGGTTCAGTAAAAGTGTTTGATATAATAAGTAATACGCTTCATTTAATTCGTTCTTAGTCTAAAGACATCTGTTGTTATGTCCTGTTATTGTTTTTATTGTATTCGTGTAACCTTGTGCGTTTTTTTCTGTCCTTGGCTTAGTATACATTCGCTGTTTTCTTCCTAGGAATCTAATGCTCTTAGCTTAGTTCTTCCTTGGGGCTGGCCAGTTTGGAACAATTTCGAGTATAATCAGCCGAAATTGCAAAGATAATCTGGAACTCGACTGAGGAAAGAAAACTCCGAATGACCTGTCCTTGTTTTCTTTGTATCGTCTTTCTGGATGTTTTGTCTCCCTTTCTTTTATCACCTAACTGTCTGGATGTTTTGCGTTCTTGTCTCACTTAGTATTATATATATATATATATATATATATATATATATATATATATATATATATATATATATATATATATATATATATATACATATATATGTACATACATATACATACATATATTTGTATATACATGCATATATGGGCACAGGATACCACGGAACGTAAACAACATAAAATACAAAAACATGAAATACGAAAACATGGAATACGAACTTTTTTACAAACAACGAAAGAAACAAACGGAAAACAAGACAAACAACACGAAAAAACGACCCTTCATTAGTTGTTGGCTGTTTTTCTACTTCGTATTTCGAGCATTTCACAAGATACGTTTTCGATATAACAGTTGCTTCCGCAAAGCAAATTAAATAAAATTTGGGATTTTGCGGAGGGTCAAAGTTGGTAACAAAAACAAGACAGTGAGAACAGATAGGAAGAGTTGCTAATCATAGACGAGCTGAGTAGGTGAACGCGGAGAAAGAAGCTCTGACAGGAGAAAGACAGTGGATATATACACTATTGTGCACATACACACCTAGATATACACCCATATATAAGAGTAAAATTTAAAGTTTTTTCATCACTAACATACTTTAAATGTTTTAGTTAGATTATTTACATTATTTACATTTGACGGATATTTGTCCTCATCTTGTTTGTTGTTAACACAACGTTTCGACTGATATACCCTCCAGCCTTCATCAGGTGTCTTGGGAAAATCTCGAACCTGGGTTCTCATTCCTAAGGTTCGAAATTTTCTCAAGACACCTGATGAAGGCTGGAGGGTCTATTAGCAGAAACGTTGTGTTAACAACAAGATGAGGACAAATATCCGTCAAATGTAAAAAATGTAAATAAAGTAAACAATGTAAATAATGTACATAATTCCTCATCTCTTAAATATAGATCTGTATTAAAATGCTTTATTTTAATATCGATTCTGATTTCAACTTGAAATCATTACAAATATGTCATTCCCTTCAGTCGCATAGACCCTTGATATTTTGACGATTCCATTCTCTGCCGGATCCATAACATCCAAATTGTTACTGCTCTTCTGATTGTCTTTGATCTTTCCTGCTGCCAAATATTTTATTGAAACGAAAATTCCTTTACTTTTTCTCTACTCTCAAACTCTATTACTGTTCCGATGTTTCTGAAATATTTCTCTCTTTCATTAAACCTAGAATCCCTATAAACCTTTTATTCATAAGCTCTCTAGCTTCCGGTACTCTTAAGCAGGTAATTTGAAGTAATCTCATATGCCACATGTGTCACACTCTCCCATAGAACAATTGCGCCATGATCAATCATTTGTTTTAAATCTCACACTAAATCACGGTATTAAATCACTCAAAAACTCCGAATGCGTGCTCGTTGCAAACATCATTTGGCCGTTTCATTTACCCTCTTTCGGTGTTTGGCATGCCCATCCGATACGAAATACAACCGCTACGAGATCCACGAAATACAGCCAACAACACGTTATATTAATTAACTTACTCGACATAATTTCCTCTGTGTTTGAATGAACATATCACTTATCTTCCTAATGCTACATCCATTGATAATATCTATTTATTTGAATTTGTTTCTAGGAATGCTTTTACTTTTATTTTAAACTTATTTCAGCAATTTTAAAAGTCATTGGTTTTAATAGTAGTTTGTACATTTCAAGTTCAGCCAACTTTCACTTTACCTTTCGTCGTCTTGAGGTCGATAAATAAGTACCAGTCAAGCTTTAGGTTCGACGTAATTTTCTGACTTTGTGCTTAAAATAGAAACAGATATTATTCTGTACATGTGCAGGAATCAGGTATTATCAAAAACTTCAACAATGTTTTCTTACATGTAATTGTAGATCAATGACGTTAATACAACCCAGACCTCAGGTATTGTAAAATTATGCTGGTAAACGTGTTGTAGTAGACCGTACTCAAGTTTTTCCCCTCTATTCTTTTTGCTGCTTCATTCAATTTGACTCAACAACTTTCACACTTTACTTAATTGACTGCCACCATCTTTTACCGCCAGTCGCTGTATTTTCACATGTCCCAATTAGGTCATCAGCTCTGTTGGGATGTTGTTTGATTCCAGCAGAATAAACTCCACGCTAGGCATATATGTTTACTGCAAGACTTTGTGGTTGGAGGTGGTGGTGGGGGGGGGGTATTGCCAACAAATGTTGATTATATATTGTAGCTGATGCAACTGGCAGATCAACAACTTTTTGATGTCTTAACGATACAATGCATAGGACTTAACAGAATATAACAGGATAATGCTACTGTTTGGTAACATTTTCCCTTTCATTGACAGTTTTATGCCACATTGTTTCCACAATCGATAACTGAGCACTCCAGATTTAACTTGATACAAGATTTCATCGTTTATTATTATTTTTTTTTTGTATTCACCGCACTTACACAATATCCAAAATGGTGAGCAATTTTCTAGATACGTTCAAGGTAAATAACTAGTCAAAATAAGTTTATCAGCGAAGTGAACTTTGCCAATACTCATATTGTAACACGTCCTGAGGGATATGAGTCTAGGTAGCTTCAAAAGTCCACCATACATTTTTGTGAGAATATATACATTCCACTTCGTAGTTCACTGGCCGTCGTCCTTTACCTTGAAATAGGTACGAGTGTTCAGCCCTGTTTACTGCATAGATAACCGGAGAAGAGGCCGTGCTGTCTCCTCTCCTAGAGTATTTCGTGGTCTTCATGGCTAACCTCTAACCTCTCCTATTTATACTGGAGTTCCATTTCTTTTGAGCAAAGTGCATAAGACTTCCCTTTCTTTATTTTCGTATGCGTTCGTTAAGGTAATGCATACGATAAAAGGTAAGAATTATTTTTTCGAAATCTAGTGCCTGAATTTGTCGCAAGGTGAAAATCATATTGTTGGTGACCCACACTGGTTTTGAAGAAGAATTCGTTCGGATGTTGTTTGCAGTTGCTCGAGCGAGTTTTTGAACGAATTATATCTGTGATCGAGGGAAGTCAATTTCATCGGTACTTCCCACACCATTCTGTTCATCTTGATTCTAGAAATATCGATATTGTAGCACATCATTTCGTATCAGCTATATTCGGCTCTTCCAGAATTAGTCACATCCAATGTTGTTCTAATTTCATAAGTTGAAAATGAATTTGTTAGTTTCCTTCTTGCATTATTTTGACAACAGAAATAGAGAAACCAGTAAGCATACTTTCTCATCGAGAGTGGACTTTTCTTTTATCTTTTCTTGTATCGGACGTCCCCGGCTTGCAGATGCGTTTACGCACACATACACGAACACGAATTTGTATATATGTATACAGGTATACATGTATGTGTGTGTATACACACACGCACACATGCACATCTGTGTGTGTTTTCCTCTGTTAATTCATTCCTCAAATTTGCTGATATGTGAAACCAAGGAGATAAGCCGGCAAGACTTAATATCTGCGTTCTGCACTCCTTTATGAATAGGGAATATAGCACCTTCTTATGAATATTTGTGGAATTTACCACTTGCAAGAAATGTTTGGATAAGTATCTCAAGCGGCTTTACTAGGGGAATTATTAAGAACCCAGCAGGCTTTGTTGCAGAATTTGCGATAATTCAATTTATGGTTGAGATTATATCTTCCTTCTTATGTCAATATAATCGATGGCTGCCGCTTAACTGTGCAGAGTGTTAGTGACCAGGAGCACATCTGGTTGACGTATTTGTACGTGTTTCATCGAGAGTATGAACACAGTTTTTTAATTATTCATTCAGTTAAACATTATGAGTCTGCTGCCAGGAAAATATTTCCTAGGAACAATGGTTATGCTTTGTAATGTATCGAAACTCATTCTCTTACAAATATATTAAACATACCAATGTTCATGTTAATATTCTCTAAGAAATGGTTTCTATTTCTTTTTATTTCCTAATTTTCGTGCGGTTACTTGAGTTTGTTGTTTATATCTAAGGGAACTATTTTGAGTGATGTGTGTGCGTGCGTGCATGCACACACACACATTTTTATTTGATTCACTCATTATACTGCATACATAATGGAGGTACTGCCTTGAAGAGATTTTTAGTCGACCCCAGTACATATTTTTTGAAAGGTTGTTAGTTATTCTATTGGTGTCTATGTGCGGACCGCTATGTCGTAGGGTTGTAAACACATCAACACCAGTTGTCACGAGGTGGTAGCAGACAAACACAAAGACACGCACATAACACACACACACACACACACACACACACACACACACACACACATATATATATATATATATATATATATATATATATATATATATATATATGTATGTATGTGTGTGTGTGTGTGTGTGTGTGTGTATGTATATATATATACGATGTTCTTTCAGTTATATATATATATACATATTTATGTGTGTGTGTGTGCGTGTTAGTGTGAGGAAGCGTATACACATATATGTTTGTATGTATATGTTTGTGTGGTTGGGTTGGTCTGGGTATGGTAGTTACCATTTGAAGAATGTCTTGTAAGTTTCTGCCGATTAATGATAATAATAATAATAATAATAATAATAATAATAATAATAATAATAATAATAATAATAATAATAATAGCAAAACAACAATAATAATTCTTTCTGCTGGAGGTACAAGACCACATACTTGTGGGAAGGGGCTAGTTGGTTACATCGATCCCAGTGTTTCACTGATACTTGATTTATGGCCCCTCCCCCAAAGTATGAGAGGCCTCGGCGGAATTTGAACTCAGAACGTAGTGACGGGCGAAATACCACTAAGCATTTCGTCCTGCGTGCTAACGATTCTGCCAGCACGCCGCCTTAACAATAATACAATAATAATGATAATGATACTACATATTTTTCTTGATTTGGTTTTTGTTTTCCTTTTCTTTTAATATGTATGCAAAACACATACATACATACATGCATACATGTATATATATATATATATATATATATATATATATATATATATATATATATATATAGGGAAAGTAAGAAGAAAAAGTGAAAATGCACATTGAATATAAAAAAATAAAGGCTTTTTATGAAAAGTAGCAATAAATAAATACAATTAGATGAACTGAGGTAGAATTAAGAGGAATTAAATTCATTATTTTGAAATGTTAAAGAGATTCAAAGTCAAACCGGTATCGTCTTTGTTGTTCACTGGCTTTGAAATTGCACCGATTACCAAACGGTGTCAGGTCTACTAGTGCCCGAGTAAAAAGATTGTGTAAGGGAGGTAAGTAGTTCTGGACGTGGTGCAATTAGGGTCGATATAATACTGTAATACGAATGGTATAAGGAATGTATGGGTGTTAGTGGCATTATTGATAAGGTTAGTAGTGTTCTGTATTATGTTGTGTTCATGTTAAGTTGTGGATGATATTTATTGACGAAAGCTACTTCTTTACTCATTCTTTGCTGTACTGAGGTGTTCTGTGACCATTGACAGAAGGGAAAAATTAGGAAATTAGGATTAAGGTTCCTAGTACACCTATTTATGTGTTCACTGACCTGTATCTGTCTGTATTGTGGGTGGAGGATTTGTTCTTTGTGAAGAGTAGTTCTTCGACGAAATGATATTCCTGTTTGGCCAATATATTAATTACAGCACCCTAAGCATAGATTAGGTCTTCTGAGGCACAGGTGAAATGTGATTTAATCTTAATTATATACATATACAATTCTTCATTCTTGAGATTATCTCCCCTTCTCATGTAAAGTTTG
>NC_142944.1:44714421-44734421 GCF_046866305.1 Octopus bimaculoides | reverse complement strand
CATCCTTTCGGATTAAATAAGTATCAGTAACGCACTGGGGTCGATATAATCGACTTAATCCGTTTGTCTGTCCTTGCTTGTCCCCTCTGTGTGTAGTCCCTTGTGGGCAGTAAAGAAATATGAAACTATATGCCAATAACATGCATGAATTGAAAAAAAGCCTTGACCTGGGTACAACATTCTCAAAGGATATAAGATTGGAGTTTGGTCAGGATAAATGTTCCTATATGGTTGTGAACAGAGAGGAAACTGAAAATTAGAATAGCAGCATTCCCATCAATGGCTCGACTGTGACCTTGATATTTGATGAGGAGTGTTATATGTATTTATGAGTAGTTGAAGACATATCTTACGACGACAACTGTAACCAGCAACGCGTTACTAAATAATAGAAGAGCTAGATGGCAAAATATGAGCCTCGGGACTCTCTGTGTACAATAAAGCAGTGGTCCACAATGTGTTTGCAGTACCAATACTCATACCAACATTTGAACTACTTGACGAAACCTGAGCCATTCATGAAAAATCCCCGAAAATAGTAACCAACACAAATAATTTTCCCATCAAAAATGGCGTAGACCAACTCTGCCTAAACGAAAACATGGAGGAAGATGCTTAACAACGATCCAGACTGTTTTTGAATCTTTTGAATATTTCTTCGGCAGTATCCTTTAACCGTCAGGTGGCATAGGGCAACCCTTGACCAAGTCTGCATACACAATGCTGATAACTTTATAAGACTTTATAAGTAGCTCTTCGAGCAACGTTCTTCGTCTGGTGACCTTGAATACATGTTCCAAAATTGCACGACTCTATTGTAACATATCATCACATGAAAAGAAGAGTGTATATCAGAAGAAAACCATGCATCGATATGTTAGCAGAAAGCCCCAGGATGGTAACATTCACCAAATTACCAACTTTCAAATTGTATGGTACTAATCCAGGTAGGGAAAAAAGCAACCCTGGTGCACAAAACGGACAGAGACGCAAAAAACACCAAAATATGATAACCGATACAGACTTTGTGAACTTAACATCGAAGATATCACCGATATCATAACCAGCTGCCCAAAAATGTTATCACGTTATCCATCGATAACACATGATGTAGCCAAGAAACTATACAATGAGATCTGTTAAAACGATAATTATCAGATCATGTATACCTTCCCTGTTAATGTTATTGAAATCCCAATGAAGAAGAGTTGGATCTGGGTTAGAAACCGGCTCTTTCCCCATTGGCAAGAAATCTAGAATTCAAACTAATAACATACATATATGCGTACACACATATATACGTACGCATATACATACGTACCTACAAATGTACATATATACGTATATATACGTACATACATGCATACGTACAAACTTACAAAGTTACCTCGCTGATGTGGTCTAAATTGCAATGAAAGAGCTTGTTTCTTGGCTAAAAACCAACTCTTTCCGTATTTGTGAGAAATGAATAAATAGATTAATAAATAAAGCCAAGAAAACACACATATTCACACAAACGGACATACACAGAGACAGATATAAACACATACATAAACACACACACACACACACACACACACACACACACACACACATATATGTGTCTCTATGCATTGATGTGTATCTATATTTTTATGCACGCATGTACATATGTTTAATATATATTTTATCGTTTAATTGATTCAGTCATTGGACTGCGGCCAAGCTGGGGCGCCACCTTTAAGGCTTCGTCGAATAAATAGACCTTAGGAATTATGTCTGTTTCTGAAAATCTGCTATTTATTCTATCGGTCTTGCCGAACTGTTAAGTTACTGGGACGTAAACGAATAAACACCGGTCGTCAAGCGGTAGAAAGGCCAAACACAAAGACTCAAATAGACATGCGCGCATATTTGACCAGCGGGGTTATAAGTATACACACACAGACACCACATTTACATACATACACGCATGCAAGCACACACACATCCAAGCACACACACATCCAAGCACACACTACATACACACACACATACATACATACGTAATACATACAAACACACACAGACACACAGACACACACACACACATATATACATACATGCATACGTACATACAAATATACAAATATACATACATACATACATACATACATACATACACACATAAAACAGACAGAAATAACAGGTTATATGCGTTTATTTATCTATTACGTGCTTACAACTGACTCAGATACGAATTTGGGTGCGGTCATGGTTCAGTTTTATCGATCGATCAATTGATCAACTGAAAATAGAGGGAACGACCCTGGCAATAATACCTTCATCAGAGTTAAAATAAGTAAATTACACAAGTGTTAAGTAAAAAATGTAGACCCCCAAACAAAACCGAATTGAATCAAAGCGAAAGAAATCAACAATAAAACAAAAAGAAAAAGGAGAAAACTGAAAATAAAATGTAAGGGAATGGATATATGGGAATAAAAAACAGAAAGTAAAAGGAACATTTTCTTATTAAGTAAGACAAGGAAAAGGGATCGGAGCTAACTATAAAACGATCGATGACGTGATGAACACAGGAATTCACGATACATGCCAATGAACAACTTCTACGAAATGTTATTAAACTATGGAAAGACGACTGTGAATCGGAAGAAATTATTTCACTACAACGATGGGAAAACAATATCAATTTTTTACTCAACTACGAATACCAATTCAAAAAAGACTACACCTCAGACAACCCCTTTTTTTAAAAATTCAAAACAAATACATCCACAGAAACCAATAATCGTACACCCAGATCAAACTTCCAACACAGACACACAAAACTACTCCACCACTGGGAAGACAACCACCACCAACTTTACAATAACAATCCTCCATTAATAGGGAATACCAATAAGAACCACCCAATAATAGGAAACACCAGTAAGAAACACCCCATGACAAGGAAGAATAATAATAATAATAACAATTATTATTTCAATTCTTTCCCTCCCACAGCTAGAAACAGACAGGGGATCCTACCTACTCCTCAACATAGGAATTCAACTTTCGGAATTACAACTCCCTCACCCAGACAAAGAGAACAACTTCACAGTATCCCATACAGGACCAAACACACCTACAACTCATTCCATCGTAAACACCCACACCACATAATCCCAACCAATTCACCTACACAACAATACTCCCACAATAGCAGCCCTAACACTGAGAACCCCTTCCAACCTAATTACAACAAATAACGTTTTTTAGACAGAGTAGAAGAGACACAGGGACACGCGTTGGAACATATCTTACGGGAGAAACCCAAAATAATCAATTTATCTAAAAAAAAACTCTCTCCACAACAAAAATCCATATTTTAGCTAAAGGTTTAAAATTTACACCCACTCTACGTAGACCCAACGCCAATGAAATTAAAGATAATATTGCAGAATTCTGCAGAAAGCTTCGTTTGACAGAAGCACTTAACAACTACAATAACGATGACGAATCACTAGTGAGAAACGAAAGTAATTATCTACCCCCGAAAGGAAGGAATAAAACACTAGATGACTTCTGCAACCGTATCCAGAATTTTCCTCACACTATCTATAAACCAAAAATTGTACCTAACTTCAACAACCTACAATGAAAGCACCTACTACAGCTAAAAGACGACAAAGACCTCAAAGAATCAGACAAAAGTGGTGCTGTAGTAGTGATGGACACAGAATACTATAAAAACCTAGCATTGTCCATACTAGAAAATAACTCCTTCTACGAAAAAGTTGCAAATTATAGGCAAAAGAATTTTTTTTATCTTGCAACTTTAATACTCAAACAGAAAAAGAAAAAGACTACATCACAAACTTCAAATGCAAACCAAAACTTTTCTGTGGCCTCCCCCAAATCCACAAGAGTCAAATAATTACTATTGCCTGCAAATCGAATCCAGGTCTATGCATAAATATCCCAACACCAGAAGACTTAAAATTAAGGCCTATTATAGCCTGTGAAACACACCGCCTAAGCAACTTTCTGGACATACTATTGAAACCTTTCCTCAAATACATTAGAAGTTTCATTAGAGACGATCTGGAATGCTAGGGCATCAGCCAAAAACTACCAATGAATAAGACCTATTAATCTCCTTCGATGTCATTAACCTAACATTCCACATGTCTACGGAATAGAGGCAATAAAATTCTGGTTAGAAAAATACCCCGAAATTCTCCTGGATCGCATAAACCAGACTTCTGTCATTGAATCCCTGAAGTTCATTCTACAAAACAATTACTTCCTATTCGATACAACATACTACCGCCAAAAATGCGGTATTGTGATGGGAACGAAAGCAGCGCCTGTTCTTGCGAACCTAATAATGGGTTTCTTTGAATCTACCCTATATGAACTTTCGCTCCAAAAATTTGGAACCCCATTCCACCAGTATATAAGAGAAAACTGAAAAAGGAACTTAGACGATTGTTTTATCATCTGGAATGAAGCCTATGATAAACTCCTGGATTTCAAATCCACACTGAACAATATAAACCCCAACATCAAATTTACAATGGAATATAGCAAGGAACAGCTCCCATTTCTGGACATTTTGATTTTAAAATATCTAACAACCAAATTGCAACTGACATTTAGTACAAACCAACAGACTCAAGACAGTATCTTCTTTTCAATTCATGCCATCCTAAATACACCAAAATATATATCCCATTCAATCTAGCGAAAAGGATCTTAACAATTGTATCTGACACCACTCAGGAACTTCGCCTACAAGAACTCAAAATAACACTCATTGAACGTCAATACCCACCTAGACTTATAGAACATGGAATTAAATGTGCCAAGACATCGGACACAAACACTAAGGACAACAACACAAAACACTACACCTCACCTTAAATCACTCCAATGCATATCAACCCACAACCCCAGAAACAATGAAGCATACACACAATTATACAAAATCTCCCTCTGTTCACTCAAGACCCGAAAATGAACAGCATCCTAAACACACAAAAACTCCTCAAATCCAACAGACAAGAGAAATCACTCAAGTGACTCCTAACAAATGCAAAACTATACTCTATACATACAATACCAACAGTTAAAAAATGCAGACGACCTAATTGTGGTACATGCCCATAACTAACTGAAGGCTCGGAATTCACATTCCAGCAAGGACAAAAATTCTCAATTATGACCAACTTTACATGTGCTTCCCAGAACCTTATGTATGAGCCTTACTTTGAGACGCAGATTCATGCCTCATAAAGAACAGATTCGTTTCCCTCAATACAGGCAGATAGCACTGAGCGGACATATCGACAGATGCGCAGGTAATAAAACGCCGAATTTTCATATCTTCCCATTATACCAATGCAAAGATTCAATCGCAGTACAAGAACGCCTAAACACTGAAAACCTTTTCATACAAAAGTACCGACCACACCTCAATATACAAATTTGACCATTTTAAAAATTATATTAAGGAGCCAGTTGTCCCCCTTGCCACCTGTTGCTTCCCTTGGTTCACTCTCTAGACTCATTCTTATTTTTCAAACATGATGAGTCCCCTTTGTCACGGGAATTGACTACCGTACAATATCCCTTGAAAAGCTAATTTAAATAGCGAAAACGGGTTGGATTTCATGACATCCATATAATATGTGTATATTCATAAAAAGATATTAAACTATATGAAACGAAGGCATTTCTCTTCCACTTTTTATACTTGTTTTCCACATATTTTCAAATATATATATATATATATATGCGAGTAAAAATAAATACAAAAAAGGTGGGGTTTTTTTGTATGATTGTGTATAGAGGAATATATTATTTTGCTTAAAAGAGTTCCAACACTGTCTGTTTTTTATGTTTTATTTATATTCCTGCAGAACTAATGTGGGGTATAGAATATGGAATATACAATATATAATATGATATACAATATACAATATAAAATAAAATAAAATAAAAATGGATGGCACCATGAAAGAAAGTATTGAATGTAGATGAAATATTGAGTGTTCAATATAAAGGATCAAATATATAAATATATAAATATAAATATATATATATAATATATTTATATATATAATAAGCATGTGTGTGTGAGCGTGTGTGTGTGTGTATCTGTGATTGTCCCTTACCGCCGCTTGACGACTGGTGTTTGTGTGTTTGCGTCCCCGTGATTTAGCTGTTCGGCCAAAGACCGATAGAATAAGTACCAGGCTTAAAAACGTACTGGGGTTGATTCGTTCGACTAAAATTAATTGTTCAAGGCGGTGCCCCAGCATGGCTGTAGACTAGTGACTGAAACAAGTAAAAGTACAAGATAAGGGTCAAAAGATTTCGTCACTTTTAAATATATATATTTCCACCAAATCTGTCACCTGAGCGGTGTTGCTGATTCCATAGTGATATCTAAATTGTTGGCTTATACTTCATAGTCCAAAACATACTATCATACTTGATAATTGTGCTACCTTTTAGTTTGTATGTTTCCAAATATTCCTCGCTCACATAACTTACAAAAATATAATAGTAAATGCCAGAAGCCTGGTACTGATCTAACATAATTTTTCAAAAATATAGTAGTAAACTACAAAAGCCTAACACAGACGATAAAGAGGTTGTAGGGTGTCAAATTTCTTTACTGGATGTCAAACCTATTCACCCGTCGTAAGAGATAACAATAGCTTAAGGTTGATGGCTAGATGCAGGCGACCTAGTTCTGTATAAATGCCACACTAACCCTATTCCATTCTCTCTCTCTTTTTTTTTTATTTCTTGTGTTTCTTTGGCAGTCGATTTGCTTTTGCTCTGACGAAAGTATCATTGCCCTGATCATTCCTTATATTTTAAGTCTATCAATCAATCGATTGATAAAATTGAACCACGAACGCACCCAAATGAATATCAGAAACTGCTATAAGCCTGTAACAGATGTCAATAATATAATATTTCTGGCTATTTTATGTGTTACTCTATAAAAACGTATCATCTTCACTGGGTAATGCAACCATTAATTTATAAATTTCTCTGGTGATGGACTTCGACGTCGGCTTTCGACTTCATATGACCTGGGGTATACCAGAGGGTACTGTGAAGCCCCTAGATTGAAGGGTGTCGCAAAAGGCCTGGTTGAAGATCCAACCTTCCGAGTTCTTCTACAGGGCTTAGAGAATCTGAAGGAACGCTACAATAAGTATGTGAATCTGAGTGGGAAATATGTTGAATAAAATCATAATTAACTGATCCTCCTACACACACTCACACACACACACACATACACACACACGTACACACACACACATACACACACACATACACACACATATATATGTATATATATATATATATATATATATATATATATATATATATATATATATATATACATATATATGTATATATATAAATATATATGTATATATACATATATGTGTATATATATATATATACATATATATATATATATATGTAAATATATGTAAATATATATATATATATATATATATATATATATATATATATATATATATATATATATATATATATATATATATATATATATATATATATATATTCACATATATATGTGTATATATATATACATATATATACATATACATATATAATATATATATACACACACATATATATATGTATATATATAATATATATAAATATAAATACATATGGATCTAGGACTTTTCATCTAAAACACTTCGGCCTAATGCACTTTGTATCTAAATGCCCTTTAGTATATAAAGATTTTTATCTAAACTCACTTTGGTCTAATAACTACTTTGCCTACAGAAGCTCAAAAATGAAAATGTAAAAGATCTAAATAACTATACTCCAATAATCCTTTGTGTCTTTAGACGAAAATGCTTTTAGACCAAAGTATCTAAGACCAAAGTGCCGTATTTCATGCATATATATATATATATATATATGTATACACACGCACGCGCGCATATATATATACATATATAGATATCAATATTTATATGTTAACAGAACAAACTTACACACAGTACAAAATTAAAGGGGAAAAGATATGATGTTACATGTCCTACAGCTGTTTCTGGGGGCTCAAAAGTTACTTGATAATGTAGGCAGATGTAGTTCACCAGGATATGTAACCAATAATGGAAGCAAATAAAGGTACGACTTCCGTCTTCAGGATGGAGAGATAAAAATCAGACTGATTAGATTTTTATCTCTCCATCCTGAAGACGTGATCGACTTACACATACTCCTGTATTTGCTGGCCTTGTGCAAACATTTGGGACCAATATGTAATTTTCCATGAATCCTTGAAACGTGACTTTAGGAATGGAAGGGTAAATCAGTGGATGAAATGTAGCATATTGAATTGAATGAAAATGTTTCTTGGAATGTGCCTTATATTTTTATTCGTACACGATTTTATACTCTGTGCTGATCTAGGAAGATTTCCCGTTAATCTTTGATAAAAACAAATGAAATTAATATATTGAAAGTAAAGACTTAAGCAGAAATAGGAAAATAGATATGAATTATTTAGGAATAAAATTTTCCTTATTTCGAAAGTAAATTATTGTAAACCTGAAGTTGTGCAGATAAATAGTGTTTTTTCGTTGTGTATGGCTGTAATTTGGCATTGTTAGGCTTATTTCTATAAGAACAATATTTGTTATAGCGTGGCTGCGTGGTACGAAGCTTGCATCCCAATCACATGGTTCCGAGTTCAGTCCCACTGCGTGGCACCTCGGGTAAATGTCTGCTACTATAGCCTTGGGCCGACCAATGCTTGGTGAGTCGATTTGGCTGACGAAAACTGGAAGAAGTCTGTCGTATGCATGAATGCATGCATGTATGTATGTGTGTATGTGTGCGTATCTTTGTGACAATGTTTTTCCTTACCATCACTTGAAAACCGGTATTGGTGTGTTTACGTCCCCGTAACTTAGCGGTTCAGCAAAAAAGAACGATAAAAAAGCAAGTACTAGTGTCTATTCATTCGATTAAAAAATTATTCAAGGCAGTGCCCCAGAATGAGTGCAGTCTAATGACTGAAACAAGTAAAAGATAAGAGATAGAAAATAAAGATATACTCAACACTGCACATTCTCGATAAGGCAACGTAGAGTTGCCCATGTATGATTAGTGGTTTTGCTAAATGCAAATTAATCTTCTAAAATGTCTGTCCTTGCGGTTTATTAATTGTCATTGCCATTGCTAATCTAATAGGAAATTGCTGTCTAATTAATGTAAATAACTTTACACCAACTGAAGAAAGAGTGGCTCTTGGAATAAACAAAGTTTTCTGTGTCATGTGGGCCTTCAATCATAATTTTGCCTTAATGATTTTTGCATGAATATCTTGAATAACTAAATGTATACCATTACACATGCCATTAGCCTGGTTAATTGTATGTCGTATGATAATATTTAATTTTAATTGGTGTGATGGCAAACCTGAAACGTTTAGTGTATTTAAGTACTCTGTAGTGAATTCTCAAGAGTTAGCCTGATTCGAACATTGATCTTGACTAAGCAATACATTTTCAACTCCTGGGAATATTTATAGTATCTCCTCATTAATAAGATCAGTATCAACATTTTTGAAGTCATTGAAATCATGAACAATGTTACATCCCTGGCCCTGTAGCAATTTCACTATTCCTACTACTACAAACCGATTTCCTACATGGGGTACGAACTTGTTGAACTGAATTTGTTTATTCTGATCCTCCGAATTCTGTGCATAGGGTTTTAGCCGCATGTTTTCTGTCAGTTGACTTTGTTTTTCTGTTTCCATAAAGAAGAATTATTGAAACTACTGTCCACTACAAAGCAACATACAATGGACCAAGCCACAAAAGATTTATTTTCTAATTTAACAAAATTATTTAGTAAGGTACTCCTGAAACTGAAATACATTTTCTATTCACTTCAAGGTTATGATAATATTTCATTTCATCTTTCTCTTATATATTGCATTAAGAAAGATGAACAGAAAGAATGACATTTTAAAATTTCATAAATTGAAAAATGTTTTCAATAAATGCAAAAATATATAAGTTTAGGTTAACAATAAAATGTATTTTCAGAGTACATGTAAAATTACATTTATGTATTGACTCCTAAGGTTTTTTAGGCTGGTGCTTCTAACAGGTTTATCGGCCAACGTATCTATGCACGCGTGTTTTTCCTACATACAGAGATAAGAAATTGAAATTGAAAGCTTTAAATTTCAGAAAGGGAAACAATGTTTTCAGTGAATGTAAAAATACATACATTTCAAGCAGTGAAGTATTTTTATGGGAGAGGAGGCGGGAAATACAGTTGTAGTTGTAAATTCTATAAGCCTTAATTTCAGAGAGGAAAGAGAAAATATAATTTTGAAGAAAAAGAACAGATTATTGTTTTATTTAAAATTAAAAAAAAACGAGTGGAAACTTTAACGGAAATTACTGCCTGGATCGTTGAGTTTCTCTATATGGCTGCTGAACCTATTAGAAATAGCAGTCAAACAATACTATCGGATGAAAATGTCTTGAGGAAATTTCGAACTTGGGTTCTCATGCTTCAGTCTGAGGATTGCGTGAAGGCACTAGGCGTGTTAAATATGCTGTCTAAGTCGTTTTCATCGCAGTACCAGACAGTGGCTGTCATGGCTTCTGATCTTAATTGATTGGAAGTGTTATCATGTACATTGTTTTGTCTTGGTATAAAAGATGGGCTACAGCAAATATTCTGCTTAATACCACATATTTGCTTGTCAGTTGTTTGACCTTAACCAGTTGAGCATAGCCCTTGGTGGCTGATGATATGTGCATCCCTGATCATGAGCAGAAGTAGTGGAGGAGCATCATAGCCATGTGTTGAGAGGAATTCTTTGGGGTTTGAATAATTCACCTTTGGAAACATGGGTGTTTTGCTCAACATCCTTAAACAAATTTATTCAGGGACCTTTTGAGCGGGATGGGCTACTCGACCTGAAGAAAATTCTAACTGGGCCCCACCTGCGAGGTCATGCACTGTTTATCTTGATATGAGATCACCATGTCACGCACATATCGTTATGATGCATGTGCCTGGTGTACCCTTATCAGATGGGTAGTCATGATGGGTATACTGGGCTTCGTATATTTTACCCCAGTGTCACTTTGATGGCATGCGCTGCTCTCTCACTCAATAATAATAATAATAATAATAATAATAATAATAATAATAATAATAATAATAATAATAATAATAATAATAGTAATAATAATAGCTTCAAATTGTAGCTCAAGACTAGCAATTTCCGGTGTGTGCTCAACTGGTACTTATTCTATTGATCCCCGAATGGATGGACGGCATCGGTGGAACTTGAACCCAGAATGTGAAGACGGCCGAAATACTGCTAAGCATTTTGCCCAGCGTGCTAACTATTCCGCCAGCTCGTCGTCTTTGATAATAATGATGACAATGATGATGATGATGATGCTGATCATGATGATGATGATGATAAGATAGAAATTTAGAAAAAAGAAGAAGAAAACAACAACAACAACAACAACAAGATGAAAATGCGAATCCTGCATATAATGAGATAAACACGAGGATAGAAAGCAAAAATTATATAAATATAAATGAAAAATTTATGTTTGAATTTTTTAAAACATCTTTTTGGTTTTTCTGATTCCAAATAAGGAACGACATCGCAAATTAAAAGATAGATTTCTTTAAGTATACCTTTCAACTATTTATCTTTGTCTTGAATTTTTTTGGCTATATATTTCCATTTTATTTTTGTTTCTTTGTAATATTGTTTTCATTTTCAATTTAATCAGGTACATTTTTTCTTCTTTCTCTGCGAAACCAAATAGCTTTCATGTTAATGTTCGCATTACAAACAATCTTGAGTTTACTAAGTCAAGAAAACTAGTTTTGAAGAAACAAGTAGCTGCTGTTAAACTCATTCTTAATCATAACAATGTAAATTTTCTTTCCTTATTTATCATTATTTATTATTATTATTATTATTATTATTATTATTATTATTATTATTATTATTATTATTTAAAATTTGTTGATTTAATGCTTTTTGCCATGTATACTCACATTTCATCTTTTGATAGTATTGTATTGTAAGTCTACTTACATTTCAAATCTATTTTACTTTAACATTCAACTCTATGTAAATCCTCAAATTTCATGTTCGTCTTTGTATTGCCCCAATTATACGATGACCCGGTGGCAAATAAAAGAAATCTGCCTCTCCCAGTTCGTCATTATCATAATCATCATCGTCATCGTCATCCTCATCGTAATCATCACCATCATCATCATCACTATCATCATCGTCGTTGTCATCGTCATCGTCATCGTCGTCATCGTAACCCCCACCACCACCACCACCAACATTCCCCCATCATCATCATCATAATCATCATCATCATCATCACCATCATCATCATCATCATCATCATCATCATCATCATCATCATCACCATCATCATCATCATTATCATCATCATCATCATCACCATCACCATCATCATCATCATCATCATCATCATCATCATCATCATCATCATCATCATCATCATCATCATCATCATCATTATCATCGTCGGTGTCGTCGTTCTTTTTATTGTTGCTCGTTGTACTAACAACACTTACTCGATTGCTTTTTCATAAGATTTTTGTTTATTCATGTATTCTCGTTACATTTTCATTGTTAATATGTCTAAATTTACCTTTTTCTTAATCTAACCAAGACTCCAGTCGGCTAGTTAGTCCTTTGTTTCTTGCCCCGTTCGAGGTTAAGAAAAAAAAATGTTGACAAAAATTCTGAAAAATCTTTGTTTCGAAAAAGCAATTTTAAGATGATGGTCGCTTTTACTGGTGGGTCGGGGAGGAGGAGGAGGAGGAGGAAGAACTGGAATGTAACTTTCAAAGAAGGGTGGAATTTATCTCTGAGTCTTTATTTTTCTGTCTATCAATGATTGAAGGTTTTCCCTTTCAGCGAAATACAATGACTAAAATAGTACACCACTGCTTACTGTGACGGGCGTGAGCAACAGCAGCCGCGAA
Organism: Octopus bimaculoides; assembly: GCF_046866305.1. Lineage (NCBI taxonomy): Eukaryota > Metazoa > Mollusca > Cephalopoda > Octopoda > Octopodidae > Octopus > Octopus bimaculoides. The sequence goes on along the minus strand of NC_142944.1, from coordinate 44,721,353 downwards.
AGCTACAACAACAACAACAACAACAACAACAACAGCAACAACAACAACAACAACCCGCCACCTGTGAAATTTCCCCACAACAGGTAGTGGTGTCGACAACAAAAACTCTATCAAGACACTACCACAAACAATAGTAGCAGTAGTTAAAGGAAAGATAATGCAAAATCGAGAGTAATTCTTTTACCATTGCCACCACCACCATTATCCCCATCTTAGTACTTAACAGTGACAGTTAAAAAAATACAGAAAACAAAAACAACAACAACAACAACAAAAAAGCAGACAAAGGAACAAAAGCAAATAAGAATAAAAGTGAAGCTGTTATATGACAATAAGGAAAGCACTAACATCGATATATCACTACTATAACGACCAAAAGTAGATAAATAATCCTATTACGGCAACTTCGACAGCGGATAACTCTAACACCTATGCAACCACCACAACTACCAATGTGACTACCCAAAGCAGTAGCAGCACTAATACCACGAAGGCCAAATGTTTCGAAGGAGCGGCAACGGTACCGCATGGGTTTCTAAGGCATTCAAACATCAAGTTTTAAAGAAATGAACATCAGGCAAAGATCTACGTTATAAGTGCCCCCGTAGCTTGCAGAAATAAGTGCCAGAGGAACACTAGTTTACAAGTACATCATCATCATCATCATCATCATCATCATCATCATCATCATCATCATCATTATCATCCAGTGTTTTAAATCCGGGTTTTGTCCCCCATTAACGGGGTCGGCCGGATCTACCTCAATGCCATAAAAACCGCCCTCACACCATCTCGCCATCTTGCCCTGTTTTGGGCATCCCCCCTTCTCAAGACAACCCTCGCAGTCTTTTCCTCCACCTGTCTCCTCCGCGTTTTCCTCCGTCTACCACGCTTTCTCGATCGGTGAAAAAAGTGTGCTGGTGGAAATGCTAGCCAATGTGGGGAGGTGCTTGCGGGAAATATGCGGGAAGTATCAGCCAACGTGGAAAGTTGCTCGCGGGAAATATGGGCGATATAGACCCGATCATTAAGACCCGATATTTCGGAGTCGGCGAAGTGCAGTTTCTTAACGAGACCCTCACAGTAGCGATTTCAGTTGTCTTCTGTCGGAGTGTGAAATTTATCTGGGAAGATGGATAATTAATGTGAAGATATAATGTGTACTACTGGTGCAGGACATATGATGAATCGTAGTATGTGTGTAGAAGGCATTCATGTGTGACACACGAGTCCTCAACCGTGACGTGGAATTCTAACCCACTCGGGAGTTGAATTAGATCCGGCGATAAAGATGAAAAAGATGGAAAATTGTTCCCATTAACTGTAAGAGATAAAGAAAAAAGGACAAAATAAATCTTTCCTTATTAAAAAAAAAATGAAGAAAAACCAGATGATTTTTTAAGGATGATTTTTATGGTACATCATCAAAATTAACTCCATCATCGCCACCGCATTCATCACCACATACACCACCACCACCACCACCACCACCACCATCACCCTGTACCAGTTCCATCGCCTTCACTACCACCTCTATCACCATTAACACATCTATCACTACCACAACCACCACTTCTATCATTAGCACCACTGCCACAGCCACCGTCACCACCGCCATCACCTCCGTCGCTCCCTCCCTCTATCGGAGAGAATTTCAACACTGCAAGCACATGACAAAAGCACAAGCACAGCTTAATCTGCATCTGCGCCATAACTAGAACAATAAATACTCACAAATAAATAGATAAATAAATGAACATTAAAAGCTATAGGATTATAGACAACAAAGAAGTAATGAATAACATGTACCAAAAGCAAAACATTACACGCCATAACTATATATCTCAAACAAATAATATATCAACGCACACAAATCTTAAATACAACATATCGTATCTAGATAGAGTATCCTCAATACACGTAAATAGAGATAACGTTGATAATAAACGTCACAGATTTGTAATGTGTACGGTCGAATAGGGTACAGAGATGCATCTTTACCAGTGCGCAAAGATTCCAGATATTGGCTTAGCGTATATATTAAGCAGACAACCGTCAACGAAAAATAGTAAAACGGCCGATGACAGTAATGGACTAGCGATAGACAAAACTATATTGGGTGGTGGGGGTATTGTTAGAGACTTAGAAAAAAATGCTTAGGAAAGCCATTGCAACTGACCTGCTTGCAAGGAGATGAGCCTTTTACCAATTCTCCAACTCGAAGCATAAAGGCTATGCTGTAAGCGCTAAAACGCGTACTCTAAAGCACACAGTGATGAAAAGTGCTCGATGCATCAAGATGACAGAGGTGTCACATGGCAATAAAGATGCCCGGTTTTTAGCGGGCCATGATGCAGGCGTGCTACTCTATTCCAAGTAGAAAAAGGTGACTTTTTAATGGCACTTTGCGAACCGGATCGGTGGGTGATATTCAATGCCTACCTCCTCTGGTCTGCCACGACACTCGGTGAAAGAAGCAGATTTGCAGCTGCGGAAATATGAAAAGCGAGAGACAGTACCACTCTGAGCAAATCGATAACTTTGGTTTGTCTAACAAACACTGCTTTATATTCTGAATTTCTTCACTGAACTCTACAGAAACGGGTAGCAGAATGGGAGAATCACCAGTTGTATGAGTGAGTCAAAGAGTGGTAGGGGTTTTAGAACAATGTAATCCTACCCCTCCGCAAAAGCGCATGGGTCTACATTGATAATTTTCGGACCATAACTTTCTTAAACGCAGATATCAAGAATTTGGCCTAGGCGTGAGCGGAGCGGGTGGGCGTTTGTCGTCAGTAGACTGGTAATGCGTAGACAAACCCCACACAGAACACATTCTCCCCGATAACCTCCATCTTCAGTTCATCATAGTGAGGGTGAGTAAAGAACCTAGCATAGCTGGATCCCTGATGAACCGAAAGCTTGAATCATCAGAAAGCTATCAATAGCGATACCACTCTCAAATACTTGGCATTTGTTTTCACAGCAGCCAGTTTCCGTCCATCTATAAGGATAAGATCGCTGCAGTGAGGAAAGACATCCATTCAGTAATCAATGTAAATGACCACCTATTGGAATCATACAGTATCATGCACTCGGTCTGTCGAGGTTGTTGCTTCTTGTATCTGATATATGTACTAGATCTTGAGTCACTACTGTGAAAACTAGAGACACTGAGAGACGTTACACGTAAACTAGCATATGATCAGTACCGGCATATTTCACTGTCATAGTATCGGACACCAAACTGATCTAGTTGACCGGCGTTGCCTTACGGGACTCCAGTGCATTGATAGTAACCATAATGAACCAGAAAACGTCAATGGATCTGGAGAAGCAGATCTTTACCACCCAACAGCGTCGTAAAGCGCTAATAGACTGGTTATAAATAGTTTGGAGTCTGGCTGGTTTGGTCCACCTCATTATTTAGAGAACTAGGACGAGGTAATGACAACAAAGGTGTGTCTAACCCAGGACAAGTCGAGAGAAAGATACCACGCGCATAATATCTACCTCACCTGACCGTCGTGCCTTGCTGTATTGAATATCGTTCTGGACTAAAGGATCTGCTCTTTTGATTTTTGTAAAAGAACACGTCTCACTGATGAGGCGGTCCATTTGCGGTTAACATTCGCTATGTGGGGATCTTGGTATGTTAAGACTGATAATGCGCAGGCATGCATTGAGTCTGCGACATTTCAGGCAATTCTTGAGAATAGACAGGTGTGATAGCTGCTTGTTTTTCCTCAACTCGTCTCTTTGACACAGCTACAGTCCTCGATCAAACAAATACCAAGACAGAGTACTTGATGTTCGAAATAGCGTAAATCACTCCTGTTCATCACTCCGTCGGGTAATGCGAAAAATAATTGTTCACAGGTAACGTTCTATTGAAAAATAGTTACGAAAAAAATCGACTAAGTCCTCGTGCTAAATCTAGGCGTCGATGAATATTTACTGGCTGGTCTGAACCGAAAGACTTTTAGGTCAAAACTCATGGATAATTTCCAGAAATCTCTGGCCTGTTGGTGCTACCAGGACGCATTGTGGTTTAAACTCTTTAGACACGTGAAGGCTGTCAACTGGGTCTTTCTGAAACGCAAGCCGGGCAGCGAAAACTTTCTGCACGCAGTCGTCTAGTGCCCCAGCATTATCAACTTGTGTGTTATGTCGAACACCTGCTGTCATACGTAAGACGGATTCAGCTACCAGCTGAGTCCACCGTGAAAATGTATCTACTACTGTTCTTTGATCAGGAAGGGCAGATAGATTTTTTCTGTCTCGAGTCTATAGTAAATTTAAATGGTTGAAGATTGACATTTCCACTTTGGTCAAGGTCTCAAGTTTTACAAGATAGACTCGAAAAAGGAAACGAGAGCAAAGAGTGAAGTGCTTACCTCCAGCAAATTTGTTCAAAGATAAATGAGAATGGCGATTATAATCCGAGTGAATGGTCTGCTCTGCGGGGGCAATTGCAGACTGGAGAACTACAACTGGGAGAAGACCCTTACGTTAGAAGTCAAGGTGACTTTTTTGCTTGGTTTTGTTACAGATAACCCTCAGAAGTTTGCCTTCTTTCTATGCTTTTTATGTAATCCCATACTAAACCCTGTACAACCTTCGATCTTTTTGTCAATACATGTGGTTAATTAAGAATGCATTATTATTATTATTATTATTGCTTTTATTAATATCCACCACCACCTCTTCTTTATTATTATCATTATTATTGTTGTTGTTATTATTATTATTATTATTATTATTATTATTATTATTATTATTATTATTATTATTATTATTATCATTGTTATATTTTTATTTTCATTTATTTATTTTGCGTCAAAGATCTTTAATAAAAATTGCATTATTCATTATATAAGGGGAGAAAAAAATTGAATTATCTGAGCAACCGCATTTCATTATAGATAATGTATCGAAAAACTAATCACAGTGCAACGAAGATTCAGCTTAGAAATGAGTAGTTGTAGTAGTAGTAGTGGTAGTGGTGGTGGTGGTAGTGGTAGTAGTAGTAGTAGTTGCAATAGTAGTGCTGGTGGTGGTGGCAGTAATAATAATAGTATTAGTAGAAGTAGTAGTAGTAATTCTACTGTGATGGTAGGTGGTAGTGATGGTAGAAGTAGAGGTAATAGTTGTTATAGTGCTAGTAGTAACAGAAGTAGTAGTGTCTTAATCTACTATTGCTGATGCAGTTTAGGTTAAACACAGACTTATTTTTCTTTCATTCATTCGCTCATTCATTCATTTCTTTTTATTTTTTTTACTTTCGTTTTCATTCACTTTTTTCTTCACTAAAGTCTTTGTTCTTTCTGCCGTTCTCGTTTGTCTTTTCGATTGTCTCTTTGTTTACTTTGAAACTAAGTGAATCTTTTATCTAGAAATGCTTTTATTTAACATTTCCTTTCTTTAAGCAATATATAAGAAGACTTAATGTAGTCATATATAACCTGGACCCATTTGATCAATATAACTTAGTCTATCCGACATTTCTTTTTGCTATCTATTAAACTTCACTAACACAACAATCATTTCATTCAAATAATTCAACATTATTATTATTATTATTATTATTATTATTATTATTATTATTATTATTATTATTATTACTATTATTATTATTATTTTTATTGTTGTTGTTGTTGTTGTTGTTGTTGTTGTTGTTGTTGTTGTTGTTGTTGTTGTTGTTATTATTATTATTATTATTATTATTATTATTATTATTATTATTATTATTATTATAATATAAAACGATGAACTGGCAGAATCTTTAGAGCCTCGGTATAAAAAGTGCTTTGCAGTGCATTTTCTGGCTGTTTACGTTCTGAGTTCAAATTCTGTAGGAGCCGACTTTGCTCTCATCCATTCGTGGTCGATGAAATATGTATCAGTTAAAACCATGGATTCATTTTAATCGATAAGTCTCAAAATACCTGGCCTTGCACCTATACTCAAAAGAACTATTATTATCGTATCGAACTTTCTCTTTTGCTTGAGGCCCCGAGTGGGGGCAATAAAGAAATGATAATAAAAATAATAATGTGATCGTCATTTATTATTATTATTATTATTATTATTATTATTATTATTATTATTATTATTATTATTATGTTGTTGTTGTTTTTTTTCTGTCTTCAAATTTTCTTCCATTTCTTGCCGAGTGTTTTCCGTACACCTAGGGCAGAGAAGCTCATTGTATGCATTCCCAGTTTACACACAAGCAAATTCACAGGTAAAATATGTATGTAAAAAGATTAATAAATAAATAAATTCATGAATGGATGTTGTTTTCACAGTGATAATGCTCTTCTCAGTACATGAGTCGTTCCAGTTAACACGATTTTTTGCACTTCCTGTAGGGATGGTAAGCCTGGTATCATTTTCAAATAGGTTTCAGTGCCTTTTTTTTTATCATTGCTAGAGATCCTACAATTACTGGTACGGTAGTCGCCTTGAGGTGCCACATTTTTTCAATTTCTATTTGCAAGTCTTTTCTATTAGAAAGTCTTTTCTGTTTCTTTCATGATGATATGTTAATCTCCTGGTACTACTACCGTTTGGCAATTCTATGCCCCTACAATTTACTCTTTTCCTCGCTTCAAATAAGCACCACAAACTTCGAGATACCGAATCCCATCCCTATATTCTTGCTGTACATTTGCACAGTCTCAGCCAACCTCTCCATTTCAGGCTCTGTTTTTGCGAACAGTTTTAAATCATCCATGAAAAGAAGGTAGTTGAGACGAGGCCCGTTCTTTCGCATGGTGCACGTTGATTTTACGTAGGACTACAAAAAGCGGGATCAAGGCTATAACAAACAGCAGAGGTGAACAAGAGTCTCCTTGGAAGATACCTCTTTTGATTGTTACCTCCTTGGCTAAGTGCTAGTTGTTACAGGAAAGACACGATTTCCAACT
>NC_142944.1:44691921-44709421 GCF_046866305.1 Octopus bimaculoides | reverse complement strand
CTATAGGCGCTAAGAAACATCGAAATTCTATCGGTTGACGAAATTTCATCAGCACCAGTGGATGACATTATTGTATACAAAACTCACTAGCTTTTCTCGATATCACTGGCTGTTTGACCAGTATTACTCTTATATGTTGACCAATTTTCAGTCTGGCACTCGGAGCTTGGCTTCCTACAGCAGTGCCATCCGCAAGTGCTGAAGAATTTTCGTCAACCGATAGAATTTCGATGCTTTTAGCATTTGTCATCTACACAAAATGATTTTTCGGGTCATTCACTGAGTCTCCGGCGTTATAAACAATACAGCCAAGTGAGGGAGAATGTTTAATATTTAATATAACTTTTTAGCTGTTGCATCTCAAGTATTCGTTGTGTAAGCTTTGGCCTGTATACATGAAATATCAAAGAGCAGTATTGCAGAGACAGGCTCTCAGAGACGAAAGGACTTGGTCTGGTCCACACGGTGTTTTTTAAAGTTTGGTTATTGTATACATAAACATTCGCATGTAAATTACTTTAACGTCAGAATGAAATATATCTGGTGGTTAAATAAACAATACATAAAACTAAATTTAATTTTCAAATATTGGACACGTGTTAATTTGAAACACTACGGCTTTCATCAACTATTGATTCACCCAAATTCAGTGTTTTAAGTTCTTTTTATCTTTGTCATCTGCTTATAACTGGTGTGTAACCGATTTACAATGAAAGGTGCAACCTGCGTGCTAAGCCTAATTTTAGGTGCTTCGTTTTTCTATTAGTTTCCTGAAATTTAAGTTTGTAACCGTTTAGTAGCAGGAACATATCTTGAACAAGAATGTATTTAAAGTATAATAACCTGTATATTTTTGTTTGCACTTATTGTATAGTGTGTTGTATACCTTCGAATTTGCACTTAAGTTCCTTATTCCCTTGTCTTTTTTTAAATGTTAAACGTAATTTGACAATAACGTGGGGGATAGTTTTGCTCCTGTATCTGAATGATTAAGTCTGTTGTGAATATCAAACTTTGAATGAACTTTTGATAACCCATATGTCAGATGAATGCTTAGAAACGCATCTGCTGGAATGAATGTGGTTAATAATTGCGGAGGGGTGGTTAAAACCTTTATTGCTCATTCGTTTGGCTTACGATGTGAATAATGTTTAGTTGTCATCAGGTTTAGTGTTATGTCTATTTTAGTGTTATACTATTTTTAGTCCATTACTTCTCGTAACTTTTAGATTAAATGTTCTGATTATACTAAAACGTTTTCCTGACTTTGTCCATATCGCACCCGTTCTTATTATGAGATATAATACGTCCATCATGTCTATCAGGTTTCTTATTGAGGGCTTTGTTATTCTATGTCCGTTTTTGTTATTCTATGTCTGATAGTTTCGCGCCCACAGATACCTATAAAAAGCTTATTTCTTTGTTTCGTAACACTGAAAGCTTTATCACTAATTATAACATCCATATATTCATTATTGTATAAAGACTAATTTGCGTTGTGGTGGCGTACATTTTACCGAATTAGAGATATTACAGAGTATCATCCATCTATTTCAGGACAAAATAAATGAGTGGTACTTCACACTATGGAACTAGATAAATCTACAGCTAGTCTATTTATTGCTAGTAGTAAACGATTTCATACTAGTGCTGCTAAAATTATATTGACTTAAGTTTGTTATTGAACTAACTTCTATATTTATGGAATTTAATATGTTTTTATTGACTAGACCCAGTTTGCTTTACACTGGATTAATTAGATACGCATGGAATTCGCTATAAAATTACTCTATAATCCTTTATAGATAAATATATATAGCAGCAAGAAATGCACAGTTGATTTTATTTCTTAAATACTATATTGACGTTATTGAGTTAAATATTGCAAAGAGAAATTTCTCTGCAATATGTTTGAACATTAATGGTTTATGAATTTTATTTTGTAGATTTAGTATTCAGAAGTCTTCTTCGTAGACGTTTAGTTAGGAAGAAGTATTTTTTGCTGCATGTACGGAGGCATTCAGGAGAATCTATTTTAGCTGTGTAGGTAAGCTATTCGGCTTGTCATTTATTAGGTTCTATATGTTTAGACTAGATTTTAAGCCTCATTGTATCTATTTCTTATCTTTTGGATGTTTGCTTCGTGAGGATTTCTGTTTGCTTCGTAACTTCAACTTATAATTAAGTTTTATTGACACAGCTTTTATTTTCTCATTCGCCTAGTGTAAACATTTTGTGGGGAATGTGATATTTTTCACCGAATGGATTGACTATGATTCAAAAACTACACACTGCTATTCAGCATTATCTTCATACTGTGCTCATTTGGTGGGGTTCAAACTAGGTTGCTCTGAGTTTTCACGCTTAACGGCTCTTCTGACGGCAAAAATCAAAACATAAAAGATGAGCAGCAAATTTAAGATCGCGTAAAAATGTATATGTCCTACTGGCTTAACACTTCCACGAGTGATTAACAGGCTAATTAAGCGTAATTCAGTAGGAAGAATTTGGGAGTACCACATGGAATATAAAAGTAAAAAAAAAAAATACTAAAAAAGAAAAGAACCCAGCTGAGTTTGTATGATAATCTAAATAATTTGAAATTAAATAAAATTTAAGTAAATGAAGGGAAACGCCATGCACCTGTTCAAGAAACATCAATTTGATGGAAGGAGCGAGCTGAAGTACAGCACATATATTTCATCATTATAAACAAATCATTTGTGCAGGTCGTTCGGTTTGCTTCGAAGGAGTCCATCACCCCCTTCTATTTCTCTCTCTCTCTCTCTCTCTCTCTCTCTCTCTCTCTCACACACACACACACACACACACACACACACACACACACACACACACACAATGAATATAGAAACGAAAACCTGAGGTATATAAATGTAAGATCTAATCACCTGCCTTCTTTATTTATTAGTCTGCATAATTCTCTCTTTCTTATATTCTGACTGTTAGAAAGAACAGAAATTTATAACCAAACGAACACTTTTAGTATTTTTTGTATAATCATTTATATTCTTATTTTGACTTTATTTCTTTATCCTTTATCTATGTATTTAGTATTTTCATTGTAAGAGTATCTTATCTCTCCTTGAATCTATGGTTTTCAGATCTGTCTGTGAACTATTGTAATGGAACAATGAATGGAATGCCGCATTTCACCTGTGGAGGTGCATTCCACACCAGAGATGTAAGATAACTGTTCAATTGCACAACAACTCACCTATGAAGTAAATGTGAGAAAATGCTTCGAAACGATCGTAGTGGTTTTGAATCTCGTTAATTCCGTTTTCTGTCATTTATATATTGTATATACACACGCGCGCGCATGTGTGCATGTATGTATTTGTATATATATATATATATATATATATATATATATATACATATATACACACACACACACAAATATATATATACATGCACACACACACACATATGTACATGTATAAATACACGCACACACACATAGAGATTAATGCAGAAGTTATTTGCCAAGGTACTACGCAGTGGGACTGAACTGGGAACAATGTGTTTGGGAAGCAAACTTCTTACCATACAGCCATGCCTGCACCCACCCACCCACCTACCTACCTACCTATCTGCCTTCCTGCCTACAACAAACATATACACACACATATATGTATATATGTGTGTATTGTGTGTGTGTGTGTGTGTGTGTGTGTGTAGCTCTCTATATAATATACTTATGTATTTATGCATGTATATACTGCAGAATGTGTCTGAGGACTTCCACTTAATCTGTGCCCAATTACTTTAAATAAAATTATCTCTCGTATTCGTGCTTACGCTTATGCCATTAATGCCAGTGGCTGCAACACCAGTTGACATTTGATCTCTAATCTTTAACCTTATATCTGTATCAAATTTAATTTTCCTTGCGAACTTACCGTACCCTGATTGCACCCGCTGTGTGTTTCCCTAATTAATGCACTCAGCTTTACTGTGTAGCTTTAATTAATTAATTGATTCAATTAATCCTTCTAAAAACTTTAATAATTTAAGTCTTCACTCTTATAATGGCCACACGCTACGTTATCTTCTTTTCAATTACCAGTATTTCACTTTCAGTTATAATTAATTTGTATCTTAGTAAACCTATAAATTAGCTCCTTCACTATGTTTAATATTATTTAATCTGCAACATTTTCCTCAATTATACATTTATCTCCCATTTGTATTTTATGTTTTATTATTTTCCGTTAATTATGTTCTGCAACAATTTGCGAATTCTCCTCCTTGTCCCATCCACCTATATTTATTGTTAAATCATGTTGTAAAGCGAATAGGTTGCTAATAATTCCACTTTATACAGAATTGTGCTTCACTCTTGTATCGATAGCAGTATATGATAGAATTGTGAAGAAGCGGAGCTACGTGCAGACATTTAGAGTAATGATATGCCACCGTCCGAAAAAAATTTATAACACTAAAAGTATATTTTTCATAGTAAAATATATAGTGGTCAAAACAGATAAAAACATTCCATACTGATACACATACTCCTCGTCTTTAAAGGAAAGCTATATTTAATACAAATGTTCTGGATTTACGAAACATAAAAAATAAACAAAACATACGGGAAAATACTGGAAAAGTCATACTGAAACGCTTTTTGATTATTATAGACCTTGCTAATCAACTCTAATCTGGAGCTGAACAACGACGATGATGACGACAGCAAAGGCAACAATCGCCGGTTGAGAATTCCTTTGCCTTCCAAGTCACAGTCTTTGAGACGTTGAGAAAGATCATGGGAACTGTAAAGTCCCTCGACGGCAACAAAAGTATCATTAACAATAACAATAAAAAAAAACCAATGACAACAATTATGACAACGATAACGATTTGTGATTCGTATTCCAATACAAATGGTATTACCAACCACACTTTATCTAAGCTACCAAAATACGTTGTATTAGAAATAGGTACCAACAATGGTGGTGGGAAGGTCCGAAAACAGTATAGTAAAAAACAACCTAATTTCATTAAACAGCCACAATATGCAATCACAGCAACACCTTACTCTTCAAATTCATGGACAAGTTAACTACTTATATTCCCCATAAAATCTGCCTCCCTATCTGAGACAGTTCAACACATTAGATAATGTGGTCCCAGATGCACAATGATCAAGTGACAAATTAGCAGAGTCATTAGCATCGGATACAATGCTTTAGAAAACAATTTTTACCGATAGAAGCAGTAGTAATACCAAGAAGTAGTATTTTTCCCCACTAGTGGATGTTGTGTTAGAACACAAAATACTAAGAGACCCTCACATATAGACCTCTGAAGAAATATAAGCACTATTATTTATATTGCTAGCGGGAGATAAATCACCCACCATTGTCACCGCCACCACTACCAGTTCATGTGATTTCAATCTTCCCTGGTCTTATGCTTTCCGAGTTCAAATCCTGCAGAAGTCAGCTTTGCATCTCATCCTTCAGAAGCTGATAAAATAAAGTTCCAGTCTTTCATAAGGTTAAGTTCTTTCTTCTTTGTCTATCTCTCCCCCACCTCTTCCTTTCTCCTTATAGAAACTACATTACTTTGTGTGAGGACCTTGGTGAACCATTTATGGCGACTCTTTCTTCAAAATAGAGATGAGTTGAGCGATATACTGACATAATCTTCTCATAGAAAAACCCTATATGCTATTGGAAACGTCCAAAGAATGACAGATGTGCAGTTCCGTATGAAGGAGAAATAAATAAAAATTATAAAAAGGAAGATGCCGAAAGTTATTGTCATATAAAGAAGTGACTGTCATAGCTGGAACGTCTTTGATCTACGTGGCCATTCAGTTAGGGCTGATCTAAAGTAAAGCAGAGACTTTAAAAAATCCCAAACAAAATCAATAACAAGTGATATTTAATTGATTCGATTTATTTTACATTCATATTGATCTTAATGAATTAAATATTAGAACGAGTTTCTTCAAGAAGATTAAAGATTAATACTTAATGCATTTTATTTAGTATATTTACAATTTATTCAAAATGGTACTCCGTAGATGTTGAGTTATGAAGAATTATTCTAAAGGAATATCATTAAATCTGCTAACATCTTTATTGATATTTTGATGCCAATGTAAATTACATTTGAGCGCTTCAATCTTTCTTTTCTATGGTTCTATGACTGGAGATTCGGATAGTTATTGTAACACTCCGACTCACACTAGATATTTTTCAATAGTTCAAAATTACAAATAGGATTCGTAGGATGATGGATTCTTTTTATTCACAACATGTACCGTTACCTTAAGAAATACACTGAACATTTAAAACACACGCATACACACATACATACATATATATATAATATATATATATATATATATATATATATATATATATATATATATATATATATATATATATATATATATATATATATATATATATATATGTATATATATATATATATATATATACACACACATATATATGTACATACATACATGCACACACACATATGAATATGTGTGTGTGTGTGTGTGTGTGTGTGTGTACGACGCTTTCGAAAGTATTTCATGGAAATAACAACATAAATATCATATATTTATTATGATTATTATTATTATTATTATTATTATTATTATTATATTTACATTGCTATGTCCAAGTATGTGTGTATATATATATATACATATATATATATATATATATATATATATATATATATATATATATATATATATATATATATATATATATATATATATATATATATATACATGAATATATATGCATACATATATATAGATACATGTATGTATATATATATGTGTGTGTATATATATATACATATATATATATATATATATATATATATATATATATATATATATATATATATATGTGTGTATAGATGTACATATACATCCAAATACAAGTAGATATATCTTCATACGTATGTAATCCACAAATAAAATATGTATGTGTATGTATGTATCAATATATATATATATATATGTGTGGGTATACATATATATATATATATATATATATATATATATATGTATGTATATATATATATAACTAAAGAAGTAAATAGATAAATATATATATAAATAAATGAGTAAATAAATGAATAAATAAATAAATAAATAAATATATAAATATACATACATATATATATATATATATATATATATATATATATATATATATATATATATATATATATATATATATATATATATATGGTAAGGAGACCTGATTCACATTTTATTCCACCTCCCCACATACTACAAGAAACACCTATATTATTCCGCTAGGTGAATACTCTCATGAATCTACATAAGATTTTTGAATTACATTTCCAAATGGTTTCGTTGACAGAAATACCACGTATCTTTCTAAAACCGGTGTCATAATTTATTTCTTATTATTTAACGCAACTAGATATTATAGTATTTTGAAGAACGCCATAAACCTGTGGCAACCTGTAAGGAGAAATAAACCGTGTGGAATTATAATGGTAAATCTCTCAATATTCGCTGAAACAGTCAGATTGAAGAATAGCATTCATGAATTTACGCGACATTCTCAAAAGTAAGACTGCTTTATGCTCGTAGTAAACAGTAGTAAAGAAAACATGTGAACCCACCATCCAGTTAGTATAGCATGAACTATAGAAGCAACGATTACCTAATTGCGCGATCTACAAGAAATGGTAGTCAAATCTTTCTCAAATCGAGGTCCACATAAACATAGGAGGGCGCACGTATATTTTTAAAAAGTAAACGGCTAATTAACTGATGAACTCAATTACGGAAGTACAGACGCATTTACGTACTCACTTATTCAAACACTCACAATCTCCTGCATTCACACACACGCACACACACACACACACACACACACACTTACACACACACACACTTACACACACACACACACACACAACAACTCATTAACACACTCTATCCTATACACCCTTATTCACTCACTGACCTAACTCTGTCACTCGTGCTAAAAATAGCAGTCAAACATTTCTCAAACTAATACCGTAGCATAATAGAACATATTAGATAATGAAGTCTTAAATGAATAGAGAAATAAATGAATAAATAAAGGCAGTAGGGATGGTCACATGATCGCAGCTGGAATTTCTTTGATCACGGGTATGTTCGATCACCAATGACTTTAAGCTGAAAGTATCACCACCGCCGCCCACGACGCTGACACCACGCCTTCACCACAAATAGCAGCAGCAGCAACAGTAACAGCAGCAACAGTAGTAGCAACAAGTATTATTTTAGTAATTCAGTTCCAGATTTTACAATTCTTACTGGAAAAAAAAACACAAAAAAAACAAAAAAACAAACAAGAAAACCGAAAAGCAAAATGAAAGAAAACAATATTAAAACACAAATAGTTAAGCAAGAGTCGAGATAACGTGTGAAGCCAGAAATTTTAATTAATCAAAACTCAATTACTGTTGAGGAGAGGCAAGTACTGGGGTCAGCTGATTCAAAGCAAGAAATAAAGACAGAAAGAAAGAAGGAAAGAAATAAGGAGAGAAAGAGAGAGATAGACCCACCTTAGTATTTGATGGAACTATATTTTATCGAAATAAAGGATGAAAGGCAACGTTGACCTCTGCAGGATTTGAACTCAGAACTTAAAGGGCTTGAAGAAATACTGCAAAGCATTTTGTCCAGCGCTTTAACGATTGTAAATCGATCGATTTCCGCCCGCCCGCTAGCCCTCTACCTTACACACACAAACACACAGAGACATGCACTTGTGTGCATATGATTTACAAAAGCGAGAAAAAGAATCCCAATCATACGCTTGTGTATGCATGCAAAATAATTTATTACATTTCTCGCTTCATACTATTTGTTTTTTGTTTTTACTGTGGCACATACCAAGGAATTTACAGAGGAATCGAATGAAACTTTTCGATGTCCAATCCTATTAAAACGATTTAGCAGCATAAGAAAACTAATGCAGCTTCAACGGGGAGTAATAACAATCTTGTGGATCCATTTCGGAGTACTAGTACTTCACTTATTTTATATTTCGTATTCTTAAAGTACAACGACTTAATAATTATATGCGTGCGTTACCTTAGGAAATGCATTAAGCCTATAAATTTTAATTAATTAAAACTGCACCATTAGTGCTGTGAGCAATCATTACACACACGACTGATTCCAGCACAAAAAGCAAAGGAGCCTAAGCTGGAATTTTATTATATTTAATTAAAATTAATTAATTATGAAAACCTGTAGAGAGTGAGTCAAATGTTTAGCAGTGCAGTGACTGGTTACGTTTCGGCTTTATTAGACCTCCTCAATAACGCGGCGTCTAAACCTCAATTGATAAATGTTAAAGTGGCCAGAAAATATAAGTATTTTCAGAATTAACAGTAAAGATAACTTCATAGTTAAAAAAAATTGATTGAGAAAAATTTCTGACTGGTGCCCACCACTCAAAACGTAGTAAAGTGGGATCTAACATTCCTGATATATGAGGGTGAGAAACTTATTTATTAAAATCACACTTTTAGTGTTAACAATTTTCTAAATGACTAAACCCAATAAAGAAAAAGGCATGGGAGAAAATATTGGTATTTTTATTAATTAAAATTAATATATACCGACTACAATTCTTACCAGCTCACCTGTCAATCTTTCCTAATTTTCCCATAATACTCAGTATCAAAATATCACCAAAATAAAAATATTCAAAAGGAAATAAATATTTTAATTTTAAAAGATGGCCCTCATTATATATTAGAAAACTCGTAAACCCTTAATAATTTTGTAGCTGAAGCATCAACAAATTTTCTATATAACACATATAATGTAGAGTCATATTAGACAGTATAAATACCAATCCGAGATGAATAAATAACTAATGTCCAGTACACACCACATACAATTGGTGCTTAAATATTTTAAATATACTTTTACATTGAATATGTTTTACGGTTAATTCATTCATAAAATGCTTTTCTAATTTATTTTCTCACTTGTGAAATTAACTTTCAATGACTCGATGCCAGTTGTTTCTCCACGTATGCAGCATTCTTTCAGCTTAAATTCAACCCCTCTAATCTTCATATTTCTTGAATGAGAAGCGTTTCTTTTCGGGTGGTGCCCATGTTAACGTTACCCTCTGTATCGCGTCCTGTTCACTTCAATTTGGCCATCTAAACCGGTGACGCCTTATTTCAAAGACCTTGTTATTGCAACCTGCTAAGCGATATTGCTCCTCACTTCATACATTGAGACTAGATGAATCGGTAGATTTTATTTGGGCTGTTTCCACCTAAAATTGCTGACACCAGATGGTACAGAACGAAGGGATATCTTTGTTAAATCTAAAGTGATTTTGCCGCTTCCAATCATCGTAAACCCTTGTCTATGTCTATTGTTTATATTAAGGAGGACTGGTTCTATAAACGTTTAGATTTTGGCCTACGGGTTCGTAATCAGATGCGAAATTACAACTGTTCCGTCGGAATTCCAATATATTTGTTACTTGACCTGTCATAGATTTAAGTTTATGACTATTTTCAGTATAAGTTTACGCTGCACGAATGACTTTTATTTATTTAAGTTTCTTGCGACAAAAGATAGAATTAGGAAAGTGTTTCTAATTCATTGTCCAGCACAATATATTTTATGAACAAACAAATGAAAGCCTGTCTGTATGACCTGGTCTTCACAGACTTGCTTATTTAGAACACGATATTAGTGATTAATTACTTCAACTCTTAGTGAAGAAATAGTGTCTATTAAATTATAAATAAAAAACGACGTGAAAACCTTTACCCCTTTAGAATCAGACTTGCGTGGTTTTGGCACACCTCACATGATGTGTGAATAACTTGTCTGAAGGATTCTGGTCACTGGTTTCTTGTTGAGAGATAATTAAATTTGATTCATTAAAATGATTGATAACTTAATAATTTCACATTACTTATATCTTTAGAAAATTTATTGAAAAGCAACCAATTTTAGTAATATAAGAGAATCTTGAAAAATTATTAATGTCGCAGTAAGTTGCCAATCTTCAGCAAAATAAGCTACAGACTTGGACCAAAAATTAGAAAAACAACAAAAGGGTCACTGACATGAATTTTTAACTTCTGCTGAAAAATATGAATCCGAAGAGTGTCGTCTCACAATGTTAGGGTCTAAAAAATATGCGGGCAATAAAGAGGCCAGGGAAGTTCTCCAACAGACTACTTTTTCCCCCAACTCTCTCTCTCTCTCTCTCTCTCTCTCTCTCTCTCTCTCTCTCTCTCTCCTCTCACTCATACAAACACATCCATATATAAGAATGTATAAATCCAAATATATAACTTTTTAACGTGCCAGCATGGTTACGCGATGTGCTATATATAATAGTCAAAGCTCGCTCAAACTGAACACCGTTATTTTTTATTGATACAAAGATTTTTGTTAATGTAATACTAGGTCCAACCACCCAGCACGTAGACATTAGTAAGACAAATTCACCTTCTCTAGAATAGTTTTGATAATAGGGCCGCACGATATATATATATATATATAGTGATAGCGCATGGCTTAGTGGTTAGTGTGTTGCACTAACGATCGTGATTTCAATTCCTAGACCGGGTGGTGCGTTGTGTTCTCGATCAAAATACTTCACCTCACGTTGCTCTGCAATCACTTCGACACCTGACGCATGGTACACTTGTGCACCTGTTCAGACAAAGTTGATTTGATGGCGAGAGTGGAGCTAGTGTGGAGCGCTAGCATTTGATCACATAAAAAAATCATTTGTGCAGGTCGTTCGGCAGAAGCTGATCGTTCATTCGTCGTTTTCGACGGGAAAGTCCATCATATACACATGCATATATATATATATATATATATATATATATATATATATATATATATATATATATATATATATATATATATATATATATATATATATATATATAAGGGATGCTGAAAAGTTTCTGGTCTTAAGGGTATCGCGAAAGGCCTGGGTTGTACCCGAACCTTCCGAGTTCTTTTGCGAGTCTTTGAAAAACTAAAGGGCCGGTGTAATAAGCGTGTGTATCTGAGAGGGGAATATGCTGTATAAAATCATAATTAATTGATCCTCCTGTATTTTCTTTTACCCAAAACCAGGAATTTAGCAGCACTCACTCGTGTATATGTGTGTGTATGTAAGTTTGTATAGAAACTAATGAAAGACAGCAAAGTTTTAGTTCTCTAAGCTGAAACAAACTATCTGCAACTGGCTCCATTTTGAAAAAGGACACTATACTCTTCTTATCGATTCTACTACATTGTATAACTCTTGCCGTCGCAGACCAACACCAGCCATTTTGGAATCTGTTTGATCACACACACACACACACACACACACACACACACACACACACACACACAATCGGAGTCGATTAAATAAGTACCAGTTACGCACTGGGGTTGATATAATCGACTTAATCCGTTTGTCTGTCCTTGTTGGTCCCCTCTGTGTGTAGCCCCTTGTGGGCAGTAAAGAAATAACACACACACACACACACACACACACACACACACACACACACGTATATATATATATATATATATATATATATATATATATATATCCGATTGTCTAAAACAGTGGGCAGTGTTAAGATTACAGTTGTCGTTCGACTTCGTGTCAACTCTAATCAGGGAGGCCTATTTTCAAAACCATTCTAGCCAATGCAAAACTGTCTTGGTGAGGGCGTGGTGGGAGAAAAGACCTAGGATAGCATTAGCAAAAATGGCATTATCAGTGAAAAGTGGCGGGGTTCAGTTTGAGCGAGATTTGGCTGCTATATCTAACATGTCGCATAACCATGTTACTACGTTATCAAACTTTCAACGGTTTCAAGATAGCCATATTACTAATTGAGAAACACATTACTAATTGATGGACATATTGCTAATTGACAGACATATTACTAATTGAGAGACATATCGCTAATTGATACACTTACTGCTAATTGGATAAGATTGTACTATTTGGCAAAGAATTTGTCCATTAGAAGGTCTTTCACTAAAGTAAATGTCGTCTGTGACATGGCAGTGGACTTTGACTGCGTATAATACCTATTCTCAGAGCCACTAGAAAAAGGAGCATATATATACAGGGCCAGTCAAGCAAAGAGCTAGAAATAATTCCCAAAAGTTCCTTATCTTGTGGTTTTGAAAAACGAGAACAATATTTAAGAAAGTATAGTCTTTTCCAAGACCCACGATGACGTTTGAATGCTTCTATCATGAGAGTGTTTTCGTTGTATGAAAGGCAGCAGCAATTCAAACTGCAAGTTTCCCTTTTACGATATTGATAGTATATGGGTAGAAGGCAAAGATCAACACAGTCGGGCGCTTGCCGTCGGAGACGAACTCAGGACGCAAAGATCTGCAGCAAATACGACAAAACATTTTGTCCAACGTTATAAAGATTCTACCATCCCACCAGGCGACTGGTATTTTATTTTATCAGGCCAAGTGGAATGAAAGGCAACGATAACTTGGAGTGGAATTTGAACTCAGAATGCAAAGAGCCGGAATAAATATCAGGAGGTATTTTGTTCGGTCCAAGCGACTATTGGTGATTCATCACATTAATCTAAGCTTCACAATAATTAAACATCTGCAACTAAGATGCCGTCGGTCATAGATATCCCACATTATCCACCAGTTGCTAAATAACAGGGACTGTAACGACAAGAAAGCCTGATTAAAAAAAATATGCGACTGGTAGAACACTGCATATGAAACAATGTTAATAGTAAATCCAGGAATGAGCGTTTTGAGTGTTGGTAAGTTCGTTGTCTTAAGCTGTGAGAAAATGCTTGCGTCTGGAACAAGTCTCCCCCACCTCCAAGAAGATGTATATGATATCAGTTAACGGTATCATACAGACAAATTATTCACACATCATATGAAGTGTACTAGCAACATATATATATAGGATTCTAAAGATTTTTTAAAACACATTTCGTATGTGTGTTTGTACACACACACACACACACACACACACACACACACACACACACACACACACACACACACACACACACACACACATAGTAATAATAACAATACCCTTCGATAGAATTCATAAACATTTCATGCATCACTAAGCGCGTTTCCGCAATTTACATGTCACTTAAGATCACAGTTTGTATTCGTGGGATGATTACAGTGTATTCCGTACTATCCGTGGTCCCTGGATAAATCATCTTCATAGATTCATTTCTTCAGGCGATAGCACATTAATGGATGTTTAACAGAGGGACGTTTATCCCTTTCGATCAGTGTGTTACGTGTGTACTTTTGTGGGCATTTGATGGGGAGGGAGGAGGGAAGATGATGGAAAGAGAGAGAACTGAATGGTAGTTATATGAGGACGGAGGTATGTACGGAAACGCACGTAGCGATGCATTAGACTTTCATAAATTCCATCGAAGGGTATTGTTAATATTACTACACACACACACACACCCACACACACACACACACACACACATACACACACACACACACACACACACACACACACACGTATATACGAACGGGCTCCTTTCAGTTTCCATCTACCAAATCCACTCACAAGGCTTTGGTGAGGCCGAGGCTATGGCAGAAGACACTTGCCCAAGGTGCTACGCAGTGGGACTGAACTCGGAATCATGTGGTTGGGAAGCAAGCTTCCTACCACAAGGGCATGCCTGCGTCTATATATATATATATATATATATATATATATATATATATATATACATATATATATATATATATATATATATATATTATATATATATATATATATATATATATATATATATATATATATATATATATATATATATATATATATATATATATATATATATATATTATATATATATATATATATATATATATATATATATATATATATATATATATATATATATATATATATATTATATATATATATATATATATATATATTGCCGTAATATTTGGGCGAAACTGTGTTTAGGTATAAGCAAAGTTTAGGTTAGTTAAGATACGTTTGTAACATATTTGTGGAGAAAATTTTTCCCTTATCGTAAAAAGGTGTAAAAACATCATATCTGTCCAGTGGTGTCCCCTGTCATATGCCCGTGGGCCCACGGGCGTATGGCGTAGTGGCTAAGAGTGCGGGCTGCTAACCCAAAATTCCGAGTTCGATTCCAGTCAGTGGAATAATAATAATAATAATAATAATAATAATAATAATAATAATAATAATAATAATAATAATAAGAAGAAGAAGAAGAAGAAGAATGATGATGATGATGATTATGATGCTAATAATACTAATAATAATGATAATAATAATAATAATAATAATAATAATAATAATAATAATAATAATAATAATAATAATAATCCACATCGAAAAATACCTTAAGAATGAGAACCCAAGTTCGAAATTTCCCCCAAGGCATCTGATGAAGACTGGAGGGTACATCAGCCGAAACGTTGTGTTAACGGCAAACAAGATGAGAACAAATATCCGTCAAATGTAAATAACGTAAATAATGGAATAATTACTATGAAGCATTGTGTAGAATATATTGTATAAAAGATCGTGGGTAATGCCAAAACAATGCGAAGTAAATGCAAGGTAAATCACAAGAAAATACGTGAACTAATGTAGACTTACCTTGTATTCAATATTTCGGGGAAATTAACCCATTTTCAAGAAATTGACGTATGTTGCCGATGTACGTACGTGTGAGCGTTTGTGGAGTGGACATTAATTCACATATTTGTTTTCTTGTGTTACCTTGCATTTGCTTCACATTGTTTTGGCCTTGCCCACGATCTTTTATACAATATATATACATATATATATTTCTCTTTACTTCGTTCAGTCATTGAATTGCGGCTATGCTGGGATACCACCTAGAAATACTTTTTAGTCGAACAAATTGTCTCTGGTAGTTATTTTAAAGTTTGGCACTTAATCTACAAGTCTCTTTTGCATAACCGCTAAGTTACAGGGATGTAAACAAACCAGTGCCGGCTGTCAAGCGACAATGGGCACACACATATACACAAAGACAAAGACATATAAAAAACGGTCTTTTCAATGCAATTTTATTCTACCAAATTCACTCACATGGATTTGATTGGCCCTGTACTATAGTAGAAAATATTTCCCCAAGGTGCCGCACGCTGGGAGTGAACCAAAAACTATGCGGTTGCAAGTGAGCTTCTTAACAACATAGCCATTCCTACACCTTTTACATACACACAATGTTTTTCATGAAACATTTCTGGCAGTTTTAAAATAAGTTCAGATCTTGCGTTTCGTCAGTTCTTGTGACATTGTTCTTCGTTTTGAACGTCACTTACTGTAAAAAATTATGAATCGTTATTCTGTAAAGGATTATTAAGAGAGTCAATTCTGTGATAAATCTTTTCCTTGCACTTTAAATTTCGACATAAATTTACTTCTCTCAATATTTTTACCTCCAAATGATTGAATTTGGAAAACACAGTTATATGTTCGAATGTTGTTAAAATGTTTTAATTCTGAAGTGGTACTCAAATGAAGACTTGTCTTTATAAATCATTCTGGCTCAATTTTAGGTAAAATGGACATTACCAGTAGAATAACACATACCTAATGATTCTTTGTCCCACTTTCTAGCATCGCGTTCGTTATATGTTTTACACACAGAGCCCAGGGATAAAATACTTTCAGATATATAATCATGATTAGGATCATAATTAATCGCTATAGATTCCGTTCATACTTTTTCTACACATTTTCTCAACAAGACTTTCTCTTTTAATCTTATTTCCCACATTTTTCACTCACCTGTGCTTTATTTCTACTATATCTCTCTCTCTCTCCTTTCTTGCAATCTTAATTTCTTTGCCTTACTTTTTTCTTGCGCTTTGTAATTTCTGTAATTTTCCTTCGCTCTCTGCAATCTTGTTTCTCTACTTCTATCATTTTTTCTTTTGTTCTATTTTCATATTCTTTCAGTTTTTGCAACCATATTTCAGTCTTGTGATATATCTTTTTCCTTCACATCTCTCTTATCTTCATAATGTATCATGAAAAAGAGGGCATCGTAGTGGTTGCGGTCAATTTCCCCACTATATGATACAAATATTTTTCATTTTGTAACCGTTCGATCACATATAGAGAAAGGTTAAAAACAAATTTCATAGACATTTTTGTGTTGAACCTGAATTGCTACATTATGCAATTCACTAATGGCTGCCAATTCAATATCATTACCGTATGTTCCATCTCTACTCTTGTATGTTTGATATCCCTGAATTGTGCGTTTGGGGGCAAGGGAATGAAAATATCTCCAATTATTGCTATTTGTACTGTTATTGCGAAAGAGTGACACAGTTCTGCACAAGCGGTATCACTGCCCATAACATTTTAAAGTTAATTCCATTGTGTTCAATATTTTTTGATGAATC
>NC_142944.1:44621921-44686921 GCF_046866305.1 Octopus bimaculoides | reverse complement strand
TCTAGTCTTATATGACAAATACACAATGCGTCATTGTGCATGTTTACCTATAAAACATTCAATGAATATTTTCATTTCGCAATTAGAGTATTGTAAACAGAGGAAATATTGAATAAATATGATCATCTCTTTTCTTAAATATTTTACAGGTAACCATCTTCATCCGACTTCCTTCTGTATATTACATACGAAAAATTCAAGTAAATGATAACGATATATATATATATATATATATATATATATATATATATATATATATAAATAAATAAATGTATGTATATATATATATATATATATATATATATATATATATATATATATATATGAGAAATTAACTGCGTAAAAGACAATACGAAGAGTATTCCATCCAACGAGAGTTCAATATTACTAAATGTTTCAACTACATGTACTTGTCACGCTACTAATAGTTTTCCCGAACATGCGTACGTTTATCAGGCATCAATCGCCTTTTGTAGTGTAGGTGGTCCTGAGTCGAAAAATATGGTTTTCCGACGCATACTTTGTACCAGTTCCTCAACTTTCTCTACCAGCCTTCTAAGATATAGCTGCTTAGATGGTATGGGTATATTTTTGGTGGAATAGTCGATATGATACAAGTCCATATTTGCGTGAAACTTGATTGAGTCTTTTAAGAGTGTCTCCCTTATCCTGTATTCTTGCCAAAAATTAAATGAATATGCAGTGAACAGTAGTCACCAGGGCACGAATATAAGAAATTAACTGAGTAAAAGTCAATACGAAGTGTACTCCATCCAATGCGAGTTCAATATTACAAAACGTTTAAGGCGGTGAGGTGGCAGAAACGTTAGCCCGTCGGGTGAAATACTTAGCGGTATTTCGTCTGTCTTTACGTTCTGAGTTCAAATTCCACCGAGGTCGACTTTACCTTTTATCCTTTCGGAGTCGATAAATTAAGTATCAGTTGCGCACTGGGGTCGATCTAATCGACTGGTCCCCCTTCCCAAAATTTCTGGCCTTGTGTCTAGACTAGAAAATAATATTAGTAAACGTTTCAACTATATGTACTTATCGCGCTGATGAACGTACGCATGTACGGGAAACTATTAATAGCTTAGTAGCGCGATAAGTACATGTAGTTGAAACGTTGAGTAATATATATATATATATATATTCATACATACAGCCACAGCATGAACTAATAATCAGAATTCCTGTGCGTGCTCGCAAGCGTAGGTGTGGTTGTGGTAAAAGGCTTAGAGACCCAACTTCATGTAAGTCTGCTCACACAAATATGACCTATACTGAATCAGGGCAAGTTTGGAATTGTTTCTTGATCCCATTGGTCCACCAGTATGCGACTCAAATTGGAATCACCCTGTTACACTTTTAGTGCTTACGAGTAGACGTATGGAAGGCAAAAGGAACTGAGAATTATATTTGACTTATTCAGAATTTGGATAACGAACATTGTTATGAAACAATCCCTTTAATTTTTATACATGTTTAAGCAGTGATACATTTTTCAGAGGGTACCATCCCTCTGAGTAGAAACTTTTTTAATGATAAAATTGCTTTTTCCACCAGACAAAATAAATAGAATATGAAGAGATAACAAATTTCCTCATTTTGAATCTACTCTTCAAGAAGAAAAATATTTTCTTTTATAACACGAATCAACTTAATATTTCTTTCAAGCGGTTTTAACAGTCAAAGTAGAATTCGGGAGCAGTAAAATTTATATTTATGCCCATTGAAATGCGTTATAAATGTTGCATATATTATTAGGATAGAAAGGTGAGAAAACTACATTAGAAGTGAGGAGAAGCCATATAATGGAAGGTGGGGAGGGAGTGGTGGAAGAAAACCAGAATGGAGAAAACATTTGGATTTTGATAAAAAGGATAGGAACGATCCAATGAAGTTTTGACTCGACATAACTCACCATGCAATTACAAATAAAATTAACAGTTATTAACTGTAATAAATTTTGCTTTATAGTGTTACTTTATATAAGTGATGGTATAACAGGAAGATGAAAGTGTTCAGGTGATTTTGTAGCTCTGGGTTCTTTTGAGAATAAATGCCGTTTTTAATGTTATGTAGCCCATTATAGTCAGTGTAACTAATTATTTTATTTTATACTACAATGCACCCTCAAACGTTTGTATTGTACGTTATTACTATTCACATTTCATGAGTGCCGATTCAGTGATAACAGTCAAGGTATTTCGATGTGATACAATGAACTGTGTTTGACACGGTTGAGGAAACCTGTTTAAATGGTGGTAGGTTGGCGACTACCAAAATACTTGCGCTTTGGCGTCCAGGACAAACGGAGATGAATATTGTTATTTTATCCAGTAATTCTCTCATAAGTGTTATGTTGACTGTTTAAGCTGTTTCAAAAAACCTTAATAAAAGACAAAACTAGAACTCATTCATATTATCAACTCAGAAAAGTTTAAAAGAAATATCTATCTATCTATCTATCTATCTATCTATCTATCTATCTATCTATCTATCTATCTATCTATCTGTCTATCTATCATCATGGACGGACGGTAGACACATCGGCTCCCATGTAAGTTGCATTTTTCACCTCTTAAAAGACCTATTTTGTTTTAAAATTTTGTATAAGTTGTGTATAACACAAAATACTTCGTGAACATATATTTTTCAAATCGGAAATAGCTCTATTTAGAGCCTTATTTCCAAAAATTCAAACATATCTTCCTCGTTCCTAGCCATATTCTTTAAAACGAATATGGCTAAGGTTTTCAACGAGGCCGACTTCCCGCTCCTAATGCCAGAGGCGAAAACACTTAATGCCGTTCCGCATGAACGCAGACAAGTGATGAAGAAGAGCAATGATTCTGAGTCAACTGCTGCTGCCTCAACCACCACCACTACCACCATCACGTGTACAAACTCTGCTGCTACAGCAGTCTTGCCTGCCACCGTCACCAGTGACAACAACAACAACAACGACAAAGACAACAACAACAGCAACAACAACGACAACGACACAAATGTCCTTGCTAACACGACCACTGTCCTCACCACTGCTACTACCAGTGACAATAACAACAGCAACAACAACAGGACACCGACCTTCAACACCAACACCACCACTACTTCGACAAACTCTGCCGCCACTACCACCACCTTTGAACCTGGCAGTACCAACACCACTGTCAATACCACCATCAACAACTACAAGACGAACAAGATAAACAACACCACAAACGCCACAAACAACATATCTGCCAGCATCACAAAAACAAATTTTGCCGATGCAACGAAAGAAAAAAGAACAATATTAACATTCACCCAAAAACAAATCAATGACACAAAATCCCTTCTCACGAAAGAAGGTGACACTGTACAAATACACATACCAAAAGCAATTATTGAAAATACAAACAAGAAGCACATATCATACAGACTTATCAACAAGAAAACGAAGCGACCGGAGAATTTCTCCACCCAAAAAATTGAGATTTGTCTCAAACCGATATGGCCCTTTCAAAGTCATGTTACTTGGGGACGAAAATTTGCCACGGTCCTAGTACGCTTTAAGAGCGAACAGTTAGCGAAGGAATTTTCAACACTCTCTCTCCACACAGATGACTTGGTGATGATACCGAGTTATCTTGGACAGAGAGTGACGAAGGTGACAGTAAAGAATGTCCCTTCACAAGTGGAAACACAGTGGATAGTAGGTTCTATCTGCCTCGAAATGGAGGAGGCAAATATATTAGAAATTGCTACTGCAGAGGAGAAAAACTGGGAAGGGGGAAAAAAGTCGAAGTCCTCCTCCACATCACTGAAGAGGAGTGCCAAAAGATCCCCACACACATCCAACTGGCAAAGGACCACAAGTTATATGTAGTGGTGGAAGGAAGGCGTCCACGTTGTTATGTATGCGGCAGCGAGGCACACCTCAAGGACAGTTGCCCAACCGCCGCCAACCAAAAAAAGCAACAAGGGCAACCACCAAAACCCGGAAAAAACCCCTACTACCAACACCACCATCAACAATCAAAACAAGAGAAACACAAGCAACACTGGCAACTGAGAAGACAACAGCATCTGCAAAAACAACAAGTGAGGAAGCAGGGGAAAAGAAAGAAAATTCCAAGACTGTTTCCCCCTCCCCCACATCACACACACCTCACACAAATAACAAGCCATCAGCACCAACAAAAACAGCAACACAACCACTCACACAAGCACACACAGACGCTCACAATTTGCCCCTACCCCCTTCCGATTCCTCAGAACCTTCGTCGGAAGATGAAAGTAACGAGGAATGGCAAATAGCCCAGAAAGGAAGGAGGAAGAGGAGCAAGAAAAGAAAAGCAAACACAAACAAAGCAGGGAGATACACAACTCCCGAAAACACCCCAGACACCAACACAAGCACACACAACTACAACACAAGTAACAAAACCCCAAAAGCAAGTACACACACAATGCTCACTGCCATCAACACAAAAAACTCAGAGTTGATGGAATACATCAACACAAAAACAAACATAACAAACGAAGACATAAAAACCAGCAACCACCCATACACAACACCGCCAGAACACATCAAAATACTACACATAACACCAACCCTGCACCACACACTAAAATCTATTTTTCCAAAGGCAGTTGGCAAATGCCAAAAATACCTGGCGAAAAAACTATATAGTGATCTCCTCGAAGAAAACCCGAAGGAGGAGACACAAAAACTCTCAAACGGTAAGTGACTCTCTTTATAAAACTTTAACACTCAAATCAAAATGATGCTCAAGATTGGTTGTGTAAATGCGCGTGGCTTGGGGTCCCCTTAGAAACAAGGGTACCTCCTAAATGACATAAAGTCACATAAACTAGAAATCATAGCCATAAGCGAGACCAGACTCCATGATCCGCGGGCCCAATCGTCCATGTTTGGCAGACAGTTTAACATTTATTTTTTTCCCTGTCTGCCGAGAATGGGCGGTAGTGGCACGGCGGTACTCTTTCGCAAGAGTCTGGATCTCGAAGTAAAGACAGTATTCATAGACCCGGAGGGTAGATTGGTTGTTCTGGATGTCGATGGCAGCGATGGGTGTGCTTTTCGACTCATATCAGTATACGCACCACCTTTAACAGGTAGGCCGGATTTCTTTCGACGTCTAGAAGTATTCCTAGGAACGTCTCGCCCTTTACTTTTAGTGGGGGATTGGAATGCTACCTTGGACACGCATCTAGACTATGTGGGCAGAGATAGGAATAGACGGGGATGCAAATGCCTCAAAGACCTGCTCAGACGCTTTCAACTGTCTGACAGGTACCGACTCGATTACCCGAATGCGCCAATGTGGACATGGACAAACCGCATCGGGTCGTCGAGATCGTATCTAGATAGAATACTGTGTAGGAGAGTAGATAGAGATAGCATAGGGTGTCCACAATTTCACATAGTCAGCTACACGGATCACAGACTTGTGACGTGTACGCTAGACTTAGATAAGACACATAGGCAGGGCTCCGGTTACTGGAAACTAAACGCGTCTTTCCCGTCGAGACCAGTTTTCAGAGACCGGATTAGCACGTTAGTAAAGAGGGCTTTGACAGGAGCCATCATCAATAACAAACGGTGGTTTGCCCTCAAGAGAGCAATAAAAGCAGAAACGGTTAGGTATAGCAAAGCACTAGCCATAGACAGAAACAGAGTAGAGGGTGAACTAGTTAAGAAGCTAGAAGAGGCAATTAGAAGTGGCATCGCATCCGACGTTTTGGCGGCGAGGTTGGCCCTTGACCAACACTTCAACGCCAAACACGAAGGGTGCGTTGTCAGGGCTAGGATGCGTGCTCTAAGAAACGAAGGTGTTGGAGCCGCACGAGAGGCCCGGGTGGCGGAGGCGCAACAGGGCAACAAAGCCACCATTCGGTCTCTGGTGGACGAACAGGGG
Organism: Octopus bimaculoides; assembly: GCF_046866305.1. NCBI lineage: Eukaryota > Metazoa > Mollusca > Cephalopoda > Octopoda > Octopodidae > Octopus > Octopus bimaculoides. The sequence continues at coordinate 44,680,991 of NC_142944.1, read as the reverse complement.
CGCGAACTGCTCGAGCCAAGCAAAATGTGTGAGGCCTTTCAGCGGCACTTTGCTCGACTGTTTGGGACGAATGGCGAGCGAGAACGCAGGGTGGACTTCAGTGCCTACCTGCACAGCCTGCCACGACTCTCCACAAGAGAGGCGGAGTGCTGCGAAGGTGCCATCACGGCGGCGGAAGTGAGGGACGCGATGGCGGGATGCTCGAGGGACAAATCTCCGGGTTTGGATGGTCTGCCCTACGAGCTTTACAACTGTAAGCCAGACTTGTTTGGAGACGTCTTGGTGGCGGTGTACTGCAACTGGCAGCAAAACGGGAGCATTCCCGGTTTTGTGAGTCGAGGAGCCGTAACGCTGCTGAAGAAAGATCCAAACAAGGGGGACGTCATAGATAACTTTAGGCCCATCACTCTGCTCAATGCAGACTTGAAAATTTTGGCCAAGGTGTTAGCCAAGCGGTTGGCGCTTGTCATCGAGAAACTGATCGGTAAGGCGCAAACGTGCGCGGTGCCGGGCAGGAGCATCCATGACAACCTCCATCTGATGCGCTACATCATAGAGAGGGTAGTTAAGGAACCTGGCATGGGTGGGGCCCTGATCAATTTAGATCAATCGAAAGCTTTCGATAGGGTAGACCATCAATACTTGGAGGCTGTCCTCATAGCAGCCGGCTTCGGTCCCATTTTCCGCGGCTGGATGGCTGCCTTGTACAGAGGCATCCGTTCGGTAGTTCGCGTCAATGGGCATCTATCAAGACCCTTCGACATTGCACGTTCGGTCCGTCAGGGATGCCCCCTCTCGTCGCTTCTGTACGTGTTGACTCTCGAGCCACTACTGCGGAAGCTGGCGACGCTGAGGGGCATCCCGCGAGAGTTGGGATGCGGGACGAGCGTGTCGGCATACGCGGACGACGTCACCGTCATAGTGTCGAGCCAAAAGCACATCGAGCTTGTCGGCGAGACACTGAGAGACTACGAAGCGGAAACGGGAGCGAAAATCAACCGGGATAAGTCAGTGGGCTTGCGGCTCGGCACCTGGAGAAGCAACCCCATGCCGTCAAGTAGCGCCTCCGTCGTGGGACGTTGGACTGACGGTCCGGTTGAGATGCTCGGGGTCTGGTTTGGTCCAGACCTCCAAACGGAGAAGAACTGGGACGAGATAACGAGAAGGGTGGCCACTCTAGCCCGGCAATGGGCCGAGAGGAAGCTTTCCCTGAAAGGTCGGGCGGAGGTGGCGAACACGTACATCGCGTCCGTCATCTACTACCGCCTGACCGTCGTTCCTTGTCCCGACCCTACCATCACCAAACTGGAGCGCATCCTCTTCCGCTTCTTGTGGAAAGGAAGCGTTCCGATGGTTAGGCGATCTGTTTGCTGCCAACACCCGTTAAAAGGAGGACTGGGCATGCCGTGGTTGATGATGCGCAGACACGCGCTGAGACTGCGACATCTCCGGCTCTACGTAGACAGCGGTGAACAGGTGTGGTCACCGTTTGTGCGGCGCGCTTTCCCGCAGCTCGTCTCCATGACCGAACTGCAGTCATGGATCAAGAAGAGGCCGAGGAAGGGCGAATGGCAGCGCGAGTGTCGCGCTGCTCTTCGGCAACTCCAACAACCCGGGTCAACCTTGAGCGACTGCATCACAACTAACGCATTCTATAGTGGATTAGTGGAGGGAAGGTACGACGACGATCTCGGGGCGAACCTGGGCGTCGACGAGGAATACCTGACCCGCCTGTTTAAGACGACCTTCGGGCCGGGACCTATGGACAACTTCCAGAGATCCCTGGCCTGGCAGTGCTATCGAGAAGCACTACCCGTTCGGGATAAGCTCTACAGGCATGGCTCAAGAAACACGGGGCCGACCTGTCCGAGATGCCGGCAGAGCGACGAAACCGTTCTGCACGCACTCGTACAGTGTCCCACCATTTCCGAGCTGTGGGCTTACGTCGAACAACTGCTATCGCGTGTGGGACGAGTCGGTCTATCAGCCGAGTCTATCGTGAATATTGTCGCGCCTCCTTCCTTTAAACGGGAAGGAAGAGCTATTTTCATCGTACTTGTGGCTATGGCGAAAGAATGTGTATGGTGGACGCGTCTGAAAGGTCTAGAGACAAAGACTTTCCTCTCTGGGCAATCTCTCATCAACTTCTTCAAGTATCACCTGAAGAGGAAGTTGAGAGTAGAAAGGGAAGTCTTGTCTAGTGAATGCTTCAAAAAAAGATGGGTGAATGTAGCAAGGATGGCACGTGTGAACGACGGAGCCATCTTGAGCATAACCCTATGAACAAGAAAAAAAAAATAAGACAAAAAGGCAAAAGAGAGTCACTTACTGTTATAGTTTCTTCAATGAGAATATTGACCAAGGTTACCGTGGTCTTTTCCGTGGGCTTTTGCTTCCACGGCTAAACCTAAACTGTCCTCCCCTCTTTTTACACGAGAACATTACTGTGTGATACACGATCCCTATTGATCGGCCTTTCCTTTTCTTTTTTTTTCGATCCCTTTTGATCGAACTGCCCCTTTTTCCCTTCCTACGATCCCTTTTGATCGACACCACCAATTTTTTTTTTTTTTTTTCCTTCCTTCCCCCTCCCAAAAAGAAAAGCTCTACATTGTATTTGTCCCATCTTCGTTGAGCCCTGTGTGGCTAATAAAAGAAATGTATCTATCTATCTATCTATCTATCTATCTATCTATCTATCTATCTATCTATCTATCTATCTATGGATAATTTCCAGAGATCCCTGGCTTGGCAATGCTACCGAGACGCACTACCAGTTCGAGAGAAGATCTACAGACACGGTTCGAAAACCACCGGACCGACCTGCCCGAGATGCGGTCAGAGCGACGAAACCGTTCTGCACGCACTCGTGCAGTGTCCAGATATTTCAGAGCTGTGGACCTTCGTCGAACGGCTGTTGTCGCGTGTGGGACGAGCCCACTTATCAGCCGAGTCTATCGTGAATATTGTTCCGCCACCTTCCTTTAAACGGGAAGGAAAAACGGTTTTTGTAACACTGATAGCTATGGCAAAAGAATGCGTGTGGTGGACGCGTTTGAAAGGTCTACAAACAAACACTTTCCTCTCTGGTCAGTCCCTCGTCAACTTTTTCAAGTACCATTTGAAAAGGAGGATGAGGATAGAGAGGAAGGTGTTGTCGAATGAAAGTTTCAATAAAAAATGGGTAAATGTGGCAAGAATGGTAAGAATGAAAGACGACACCATTTTAAGCATAGACTTGTAACAAAAAGAGACAAAAAGAGAGAAGGTACTTACTTTCATGTACCTTTAAAAAAAAAAGCCTGAGGTGACCGTGGTCTTTTCCGTAGGCTTTTCTCTCCACGGATAAACCTAATCTGTTCCCCGTTTTTTACATCGACTGTGATACACGATCCCTATTGATCGCCCCCCCCCTTTTTTTTTCTTCCCGCGATCCCTTTTGATCCAAATCATCCCCCCCCAAAAGCTCTACTTTGTAATTTGTCCATTTTCTGTATTTAGCCCTGTGTGGCTATAATAAAAAGATATCTATCTATCTATCTATCTCTCTCTCTCTCTCTCTCTCTCTCTCTCTATCTATCTATCTATCTATCTATCTCTCTCTCTCTCTCTATCTATCTATCTATCTATCTATCTGTCTGTCTGTCTGTCTGCCTGCCTGTCTGTCTGTCTGTCTGTCTGTCTGTCTGCTAAGCATAGAAAGGGTCTAGAGATAGATCTAAATAGAATAGAGGGAGACCTAGTTCAGAAGTTAGAAGTGGCACATAGAAGTGGCATCACGTCCAAAGTGCTGACGACGAGGTTGGCCTTAGACGAATACTTCAACCACCAATACTTCAACAAAGATGTGTTGTCAGAGCTAGAATGCGCGCTCTGAGAAACGAAGGCATTGGAGCCACTCGAGAGGCCCGAGTGGCAGAGGCGCAACGAGGCAACAAAGCCACCATGAAGTCTCTCACAGATGAATAGGAGCGTGATTACGCGAGCCCGAAAGCATGTGTCTGGCCTTTCAACAGCACATTGCCCGAGTTTTCAGGACAACTGGCGGGTTAGAACGCAGTGTGGACTTTATTGCCTTCCTGCATGGCCTGCTACGACTCTCGGCAAGTGAGTCAGAATATTGTAAAAGACTCATCACAGCCGCTGATGTACGGGATGCGATGGCAGGCTGCGTAGCAGACAAGTCGCTAGGCTTGGATGGTCTGCCCTACGAGCTTTATTGTCATATGCCAGACTTGTTTGGCGGTGTTTTGGCAGCAGCCTACTGCAACTGGCAGCAAAACGGGTGTATCTCCAGTTTTGTGAACTGAGGAGCGGTGGCACTGTTAAAGAAGGATCCAAACAAGGGGAACGTCATAGATAACTTCAGGCCCATTACTCTGCTTTACGCATATTTCAGCAGGAGTATCCATGACAACCTCCATCTGATGCGCTACATCATAGACAGGGTAGTTAAGGGTAGGACGCTGATCAATTTGGATCAATCGAAAGCTTTCGGTAGGGTCGACCATCGTTACGTGGAGGCTATCCTTAGGGCGGCTGGTTTCGGTCTCATCTTGCACGGATGGATCGCTCGGTAGTTCGCGTAAATGGTCATCTATCCAGACCATTTAACATCACGCATTCGGTCCGTCAAGGATACCCCTCTCATCGCTTCTGTATGTATTGACACTAGAGCCACTACTGCGGAAGCTGCCGAGGCTGAGGGGCATCCCGTGAGAACTGAAATGAAGGAGTAGCGTGTCTGCATAAGCGGACGACGCCATCGTCATAGAATCGAGCCACAGGCTTATCGACCTAGTGAGCGAGAGACTAAAAGAATACGAAGCGGTAACGGGAACGAAAATTGACTCGGAAAAGTCAGTGGGTTTGCGGCTCGGCACCTGGAGAAGCAAGCTCATGCCATCCAACTGCGTCTCCATCGTGGGACTCCGGACCGACGGACCGGATAAATTGCTCGGGGTCTGGTTCGGACCAGACCTTCAAATGGAGAAGAACCGGGGCGAGATAACGAGTAGGGTGGCAACTCTCACCATGCAATGGGCCAAGAGGAAACTATTCCTAAAAGGTCGGGCGTACATCGCATCCGTCATCTATTACCGTCTGACCGTCGTGCCTTGTCCCGACCCTTCCATCACCAAACTGGAACGCATTCTCTACCGCTTTATGCGGAAGAGAAGCGTCCCGATGTTTAGGCGTTCCCAACACCCGCTAAATGGAGGGCTGGGCATGCCGTGGTTGATGATGCGCAGACATGCGCTGAGACTGCGACATATCCGGCGCTTCACAGACGACGATGAACAGGTGTGGTCGCCGTTTGTGAGACGCGCTTTCCCATAGCTCATCTCATTGGCCGAACTGCTATTGTGGGTCAAACAGAGAACAAGGTTAGGTGAATGGCACCGCCAGTGCCGCCTTGCAACTGTGCTGTCTGGGACCAAACTTGTGCGACTTCAATTCCAGGAAGGCGTTCTATAGAGGATTATTGGAGGGGAGGTGCGACTACGTTCTTGGGGAGGATTAGGGCGTCGACGGGGAACACCTGACCCGCCTCTTCAGGACCACTCTCGGGCCGGGACCTATGGACAATCACCAGAGATCCCTGGCCTAGCAGTGATATCGGGAAGCATTGCCCGTTCGGGATAAGCTCTGCAGGCACGGTTCGACAGAGTGACGAAACCGTTCTGCACTCACTCGTGCAGTGTCCAACCATTTCAGACCTGTGGGCTTATGTCGAACGGCTGCAGTCACGTGTGGGACGAATTCGGATATCGGCCGAGTCTATCGTGAATATTGCCTCGCCACCTTCCTTTAACCAGGAAGGCAAAGCAGTTTTCATTGTACTGGTGGCTATGGTGAAAGAATGTGTGTGGTGCACTCGTGCGAAAGGTTTAGAGACAAAGACTTTCCTCTGTGGCCAATCGCACATCAACGTTTTCAAGTACCACTTGAAAAGGAAGATGAGAATAGAGAGGGAAGTTTTGTCTCATTAAAGTTTCAATAAAAGGTGGGTGAATGTTTCAAAGGTGGTACGCGTGAATGACAAAACCACTTTGAGCATGGTCCTGTAAATCCAAGAGAGAGAGAGAGAGAGAGAGAGAGAGAGAGAGAGAGAGGGAGGGAGAGAGAGAGAGAGAGAGAGAAAGAGAGAGAGAGAGAAAGAAAGAGAGAGAGAGAAAGAGAGAGAGAGAGAGAGAGAGAGAGAGAGAGAGAGAGAGAGAGAGAGAGCGTTGCTCTCATGTGTTTCTTTAATTGCCAGAGGTTACCGTGGTCTTTTTCGTAGGCCTTCTTTTCCACGGTTAAATCTAATTTACTCCCCCTTATTTTGCTGTTTATACGTCCCGAACGCTTTCAATCCCTTTTGATCGTTTTGTTTTTTTTTCGAAAAGAAAAGTTCTACATTGTATTATCCCATCTGTTTTCGGACCTGCGTGGCTAATAAAGAAATGTATGTATGTATGTATGTATCTATGATAGTAAGAAACTTTTGGGAAAGCTGAGCAGCAGGTCTTCATAGAAGAAGCCATTAACTCATTGTACTTCAAGGGTTCCAGAACTTGATTCCTGGATACCACGACTGTGGGCATTGCTGTCCGGATCTTCCTGGGAGATCAAGGTGCCCGAGAGCCAAGGTAGATCGGACGTTGTAACCACTTCGGCTAAGACAGTGGTTGAACGTAGAGTAAATAATAACTTCTAAAGTTCTATTCCTCCTTGGTCACATCGAGTTGGAATTCTATTCAGCTGTTTATACCATTGCCGTAAGGGCTCTGATTTTATTTTCTCCCAGAAATAGGGAGACGTCCATGAGATCGTAGTCAGATTCACCTTGTTGCCATCTCTATAGTAATGACTTTTATTTGGAAGCCAGATTCTATAAAATATATTATTTATATGTATGCATATAAATATTATATTATCTATATAAAGATATATATGAATAGATATTTCATGTATTTATATAATTTATCTTTTATCTGTTTCAGTCAATATACTGTGGCCAAACTGGAGTACCCCTTTAAAGTTTGTATTTGAATGAACCGATCGCAGTGCTTATTTTTTAAAGGCTGATATTTATGTCGAACCGCTAAGTTACCGGGACGTAAAAAAAACCGACACCGGTTGTCAAGCGGTGTGAGGGCAAACACAAAGTGATATACATACACACACACACACACACACACACACACACATTCAATTGCCACCTATTCATTTGTCACCCGCAAAGCTTTGGTCGACCCGGGCATATAGTAAGAAACATTTGCCTAAAGTTCCACACACTGAGGCTGAAACTGGAACCCTGTGGCTGGTAAGCAAATTTCTTACCACACAATCGGCTTTGTCCCTGATTTTTATGGATCTTCTATAATAATGAAGGTGTATCCTTTAATTTGCTGCACATACAGAGAAGAACACTTACGGAACAGATGTTATTTTAATGAGATGCATCTTGTAATCCTGAAGGGACACATAAGCTCCTAAACTAGTTGTTCAGTATCCCACCCGAGAGGGAACGAGTCTAGATGGGTCGAAACAATTGTAGTGATCCATAAACATTCTCATATCTCCCATCTTCAGTCTCATCAATCGATTTTATTCTCTAATACTCTTTTATTCTTTTGCATGTTTCAGCCATTTGACTGCGGCCAAGCTGGAGCACCGCCTTAAAGGAATCTATCCCAAGACTTATTCTTTGTAAGACTAGTACTTATTGTATGTGTCCGTTTTGACAAACCGCTAGCTTACGGGGACGTAAACATACCAACATCGATTGTCAAGTGATGGTGAGGGACAAACACAGACACAAACACATGCACACACACATCAACACACACACACACACACACGCACACACACACACACACACATATATATATATATATAGGAAAATGAAAAAAAGTCAGAATGCTGAACTGGAAGCATAATTTAATAAAGATTTTTGGTTTTCATTGCGATGAAGCAAATTATCAAGAAGGAGAATGAAAATGTTTTTTTACAAAGAAGTACAAAAAAGTACAAAATGAAGAAAATAATATATAAAACAATAATATATAAAAAAAATAAATATACCCATACATTATATTGTCTTTGAGCTTTTGTAGTTCAATAGTAGTTCATGTATAAATTGGTAGGAAAAATAAGGATGCATGAGAGTTGAGAGTTTTGTTAGGTTTAAAAAAAAGGGTTAAAAGTTTGTGTTAAGCAGGAAATGTGGTGTCAAAACAGGAAGTGTGTGTAAGGGGAGACAAGTGTTTTTAGTTAGAGTTATGAACTCTTTTTTTTTCCAAACAGGAAGTTTGTGTCTGTTCATAGAGAAATAAGGTCACTGAGGGGTGTGTGTGTTAAGAAATAGTTGGAATTTCTCTATGAAAAGATTCTCCTTGTTGATTCTTTCTTGTGTGGAGATTCTGTCTTTACATTGATAGAAAGGGAATATAATGAATTTAGGGTTTTTGTTTCTGGCGCAAGAGTCTATGTGGCCACTGAGTGGAATTTGGCGGTATTGAGGGAGGTTTATTTGTTCCTTATGGACAGCTACTCTTCTACGTAATGGGAGGCTCGTCTGTCTGATATAGAAGTTTTGGCAACCTGCGCAAGTAAGGACATAAATGAGGTTACTCGAGGAACAAGAGAAATTGGTTTTAATTTTAAACTTTGTTCCTCGTTTGAAGGTAAATTCAGAGCCTTCAAGTAGGTAGGGGCAGGTGCCACAATTAGGGCGTGCACATTTTTTAACTGATGGGAGTGGAAGTCGTGTATGTAGCTTGGAATTGGTTAATAATGTTTTCAAAGATTTGTGTTGCCTTTTGCATTTAAGGACTTTGTGTGTATTAATGATATTGTTCATTTTCGGGTCTGTGGTGAGTAAGGGGAGGTTTTGTTTAATTGTGGTGAATGCTTCGATGTTATTGGGGCTATGGGTGGAGATGTATGGAAGTATTTTGGGGTTAGGTGTGTTATTATGTTGGTTGGTTTTTAGTGTGTTTTTGTCAAGTTCCTTGGCACGTTTTATTCCAAGATCTATGAGTGTGGAGGGATATTGGCGTTGTAACAGTGTTTTTTTTGAGATCTTGTAAGCGTATTTCTCGAGTGGTTGGGTCAGAGACAATGGTGCAAATTCTTTTAGCTAAATTAAAGGGGATATTTATCTTGGTGTGTTTTGGGTGGCATGAGCTAAAAAGGAGGTATTGTTGTGAGTCTGTAGGTTTGTGGTAGATGTCGGTTGTGATTTGGTTATTAGGTGTTTTTATGATTAAGAGATCAAGAAAAGGGAGATGATGTTTGCTGAATTCAATAGTGAATTGAATGTTGGGATGTATGTTATTAAGAATGGATTTGAATTCTAGAAGTTTTTCATAGGGTTCATTCCATATGATGAAACAATCATCCAAATATCTTTTCCAGTTGTCCATTAAAAAGATGTGGAAAAGGTGTCCAAATTTCTGACGTGAGGTTTCATATAGTGTTAATTCAATATATATATATATATATATATATATATATATATATATATATATACGACGGGCTTCTTTCAGTTTCTGTGTTCCAGATTCATCCACAAGGCTTTGGTCGGCCCGAGCCTATAGCAGAAGACACTTGATGAAGGTGCCATGTAGTGGGACTGAACCTGGAACCATGTGGTTGGGAAGTAAACTTCTTACAACACACCTATGCATGCGCCTACACACACCACACACACCACACACACACGCATTTATAATGGTATATGCCAAAATTATCAAAACTCCGTCGAAAGCCGAAAGACTAATTGGTCAGAAGTAAGAATTTCGAAATTCTAAAACGGAACCTCAAATTCAACGAAAATCGTATTTATGTAAAAAAAATATATATATTTATAGTAAGGCATATTGAAAGCAAATCACAGAAATACATAAAAAGAACTTAATTTTACTAATTCTTTTAGACAAACAACTTATTCTAATTTTAAAAGGATAAGATTTAATTCCTTTTCTAAATGAAATATATTTTAATTCTATTTTCAAGCTGTTTTCTGAATAAAGTAATAAATGAAATTATGAGAAAAGACTCGTTCAAAAAGATGTGTGAATATACACATTGTTACACACAGACACATACATACAGATATACATGCGCATACTCAAACATAATATATATATATATATATATACATATACATACTCAAACATAATATATATATATATATATACATATACATACACACAGACACAGACACAACAGATACACACACACACACACACACACACACACACACACACATATATATATATATATATAAATATATATATATATATATATATATATATATATATATATATATATATATACACACACATATATGTGTGTATGTTTGTCTGTACACATATACACATATGCACACGCACAGACACATATATATATATTTCGCCACTTACACTGAAGAACACGTACACATACAAACAAAGGGCGCCGAATTTGAAAGGCGAATAATTAAAATGAATTCTTATAAACATGGTTATATTCTGCATATTTCTAATGAGTTATGCCTCCCGTTTTGCTATGGAACACAATGTCGATCATATGTCCACCTTCACTGAGTCTGTATACATTTATGCGCCCCTTGTAATTTCGGATAACTCTCTCAGAGATGTGTGGCCCGATGCCTCCAATCATACACCTGATTTCAGCCTAGAGTTCAGAAATTGTGTGTGTTTACTTAGCGCATATCTGTAATTTCACATAAGCCCATAAGAAGAAATCACAAGGAGTAAGATCGCATGACCTTGGTGGCCATTGCTGGTCACCATGCAAGGATATCACTCGTTGCGGAAATTTTTCGCGGAGTTATGCGGGCGTTTGGCGCGAAGTGTAGTAGGTCGCTCCATCCTGCAGAAACCAGAGGTTGCCAAACACCGTTTCTTCCAAGTTCGGCAATAACTGAGTGAATATCATGTCTCGGTAACGTTCTCCATTAATAGTAACTGCATTCCCCACATCATTTTCAAAAAGAACGGTCCAAGCGCACCACGTACCCAAAAACCACACCGCACAGTCGCTTTCAGTGGAGGCATTTCACGCTCTTGCATTATTTGAGAATTTTCATTTCCCCAAATCCAGCAGTTCTGTTTATTGACAAATCCACTCAAGTGCAAGTGAGCCTCGTTACTGAAGATGATTTTCTTTGCAAAACTTTCGTCAGCTGCAAGTCTCTCAAGAACCCAGCCAACAAATTTCATCCGTCTCCCGTGGTCTGGTGGCTGGCGATGCTGCGTAAATTGAATTTTGTACGCATACATATGGAGATCTTTATGCAAAATTCGATGTAATGAAGTGGTCGGGATGCCAAACAGCTGTGAACATCGGCGAACCGATTCTCCCGGACTCAGAGTGAAACTGTCTCGCACAACAGCAATTTGTTGCCCTGTCCGACAGGAACGATTTCGCCCCTTCGATTTGGCGCTGCGGCAAAACTAGTTATTTTAAACTTCCTCATTAGTCTGCGAACCGTAGACTCGTTGGGTGTTTCATTTCTTCACAAAATGGTACGAAGTGTTCCAGTTGTTTGCGTTGCACTTTCTGCGTTTTGGTAAAATATCTTCTCGATGAAAACGCGTTGCTCAGTTGTAAACTGCTCCATAACACACAATTTTGAAAACAAACAAAAAACTATTAATCGGAGTAAAGAGAGATAGCAAACATGATAAAAGCATGCCTTCAAACTTCAAAACACAAAAGTGTCGCCCAATTCAAATTCAGCGCTCTTTATGGAACACCCTATATATATATATATATATATATATATATATATATATATATATATATATATATAGTTATTAGTATTTCTAAGTCTCTCTAAAGGAGACTACGGCAGCGGTACTGGAAATTAATAGTCATCGCCAAGCCAACATGGCAGTCCCAAAATTAGGACGAAAGCTGCCGTGAATTAGCTCCAAGAAGCCATCGCCTCTAGCTAGCTATGTGACACACGAAACCTGTGTCCTTTATAACCTTCGAACAGGGGAGGTCAGCAGTTTCCCCTTGCTGGTTTGGCATCTGCAGACTAGTTTCAGGGTGTTGCCCCTTGTCAATGCAGAGCAGCCAAGCTCCAACCAGGCGGCGCTACTGACTGTCTGTTCGAAGGTTATTTATCTAATTTATATATATATATATATATATATATATATATATATATATATATATATATATATATATATATATATATATATATATATATATATATATATGTGTGTGTGTGTGTGTGTGTAAGCAAACTTATTGTTCACATCCATATATATATATGTTCACACACGTTTCTTGACTACTCATATATTTTTATGTGGTTTTTTAACTCATGAAGAGTATAGGTTTGAAGTGAGTACGTAAGTTACAGATTTAGTTTTAATATACGAATATAGGCGTAGGAGTGGCTGTGTGGTAAGTACCTTGCTTACGAACCACTTAGTTCCGGGTTCAGTCCCACTGCGTGGCACCTTGGGCAAGTGTCTTCTACTACAGCCTCGGGCCGACCAAAACCTTGTGAGTGGATTTGGTAGACGGAAACTGAAAGAAGCCCGTCGTATATATGTATATGTATATATGTGTGTGTGTGTGTGTTTGTGTGTCTGTGTTTGTCCCCACAACATCGCTTGATAACCGATGCTGGTGTGTTTACGTCCCCATAACTTAGCGGTTCGGCAAAAGAGACAGATAGAGTAAGTACTAGGCTTCCAAAGAATAAGTCCTGGGGTCGATTTGCTCGACTAAAGGTGGTGCTCCAGCATGGCCACAGTCAAATGGCTGAAACAAGTAAAAGAATATATTGTCTGAACTTTTGTTCCTGCATTTTGCAAGAGTAAATTGACTGTTCAATATAAATTGACAAGGTATATGGTTGCAAGGGTACGGTTGGTACAAAGAGGTCTTGCACTTTATGTCATAAGAGTATTACACTCTTTGAGCAAAAATACTGTCAGAGGGTAGTGTAATGTCTTTTATTGATATTACTGAATGAATACGTGCGTTTATAGTATATTCTAAAAGTGTTAGTAGTGAGACCAATGTATGTTGGTCTTTTAACAAACAGTGTGGCTGATGCTAAAACAAATATGTTTTTTAACTAAGCATTTTTATTCTCATAGGCTTATACTCGGTTTGGAACAATTGCATACCGGCTGGTCGGTATTTTTAAAAAAGTTTTCATTATTATCACTTACTAGTATTTGTTGGTATTAGTGACAGAGTAGGAAGACGAAGGTTTTGGTAGACAGACTATGTTTGTTCTTGAGGTTAAAGAATTTTAGTTACTTGAACATCAACTTGTAGTCTAAAGGATTATTCAACCCTGTAGTCTTATAGGTGCGAACAACCGTTCTTGAGGCAAAGCTATGATTGAAACGAGTATACGTGAATGAATAGATATGCATATATTACACGTCTGTATTTAAGTTCCCGTAACCTAGCGGTATGGTGAAATAGAACGAAGAGGACGCACCAATGTAAACACGTTCTTTACCAAGACCAGTGATAGAGTACTTATACATTATATTTTCCATAAGGCACTGTTATTTATGGGACACAGTGACTTTTTGTAGAAGTTACACAGAGCGAGATTAACTTGGTTATTAGCAAGCATGATAGGTTCAGCTTCATTATTATCAATAGTTGGAATCGATTAGATCAATATGTTGATTATTTGCAGTAGATGCTGTGTTGTCATTATTTAGGTAGCTAGAAATTGTATTATTCGGACGATCATTTGTTGTAGCATTATCAGTTGCTTAATTGAATTTAGTTTGGTTAAGTATTGCTATATACTCAGCAATATTAGGCATGGTAGAATATGCCAGTTTAGCCGGGTGTCTATTGAAAATTTTATGAAACGGGCTAGATTTAGGGAAGTGTTTGTCCAAAGTTAAGAAAGTTTTTTTTAGCTACATTAGACTAAAGAAGGTGGGGGTTGAACCACAAAGTATTCCTACGTAAACTAGTTTCATTTTTATTCGGATTAGATGTAGTAGGGCCTAAAGTAATTTGGTTATTATGGTTATTAATTGCATTCATATTATCTGATTTAAATACTGGGTTACTAATCTTCTTCTTCTTCTTCTTCTTCTTCTTCTTCTTCTTCTTCTTCTTCTTCTTCTTCTTCTTCTTCTTCTTCTTCTTCTTCTTCTTCTTCTTCTTCTTCTTCTTCTTCTTCTTCTTCTTCTTCTTCTTCTTCTTCTTCTTCTTCTTCTTCTTCTTCTTCTTCTTCTTCTTCGTTTGCGATTGATTTGCGTTTTATTTCATCTTCTGACTGGTTTTCAACTCGAGACCTAAGGCTCAATATATATTAGATGGAAAGAAACTTCCTGAGAATCTGGGCGGTTGATGTCAACACAATATTTTGAGTCTCACAGATCGTTGGTTTACTTGATCTTTCTCAGGGCACCTACAACAACAAGGATTATCATTATTATTGTTATCATTATACTAATAATAATTATTATCCTTATTGAGTGAGAGAACAATGCATGCCATCGAAGTTACACTAGAGTACAAATATACGAAGCCTAATATACCCTTCATGATTACCTTTCTGATAAGTGTACACCAGGTGCATGCATCAGAACTATATGTGCCCGACATGGTGATCTCATATCAAGATAAACAACATATGATCTTGCAGGTGGGGCCCAGTTAGAATTTTTCTTCAGGCCGAGTAGCTCATCCCGCTCAAAAGATCCCTGAATAAGGTTTGTTTAAGGATGATGAAAAAAAAAAAAATCCATGCTTCCAAATGTTAATTATTCAGACGCCAAAGAATCTTTCACAATATATGGCTATGTTGCTTCCCACTAGTCTTACTCGTGATCAGAATGTACATATCGTCACCTAAGGAACATGTTCATCTGGTTAAGGTCAAACAACTGACAAGCAAATATGTGGTATTAAGCTGAATATTTGTTGTTGCCTATTTTTTTTTATCGTGGTATTGAGCAGAATATTTGCTGCAGCCCATCTTTTATTATTATTATTATTATACTACTACTACTACTACTACTACTACTACTACTACTACTACTACTACTACTACTACTACTACTACTACTACTATTATTATCACGTGCACTACCGTGCGCAGTTCTGTCTGCCTTGGGTATGTGTTGTAATTTGCTTTGGTGCTGCTATTTTTACTGTATTGAAAGTGTTTTACGTAGGATGTGTGCAGTGCCTAATTGTGCTATTTTGTGTATGTTATGCATATTCGTAAGTCCTGGTGTTTTGGTTATGTATTTGTCTGTATATTTTTTAATAATACCTTATGCACCTATTATTATAGGTATTATTTTTAGTTTTAGGCCACAGATCCGAGTTATCTGTATTTCCAGATCTTCGTATTTTAAGTTTCTCAGTTTCTTTTAGAGATACGTTGTTATTTGTTTGGATTGATACGTCAATTAGAAGACATATTTTCTGATGCCCGTCATCAGTTTCCACATCACTGGCAAACAAGATATTGGTCGAAAATTTCCAACCGCATTTCTTTTAATTGGGTGCTTCCTTTTATCATCCTGGCCTGTACTTGGCCAGTACTTGGCCAGTACTTCGTCTATCTGTCTCGCAATTCTCCTGCGTAGAGCTGTCAAGTTTTTAAGCCAAAAGCCCTCAACCCGACCTGAGCCGGGCGTTTTCCAGTTTGGAATTTTCCTGCACTGATCTCTAATCATCTTCTCGCTTATTTTCAAATCTTCCTGCTGATACTCTCCACTCTCCTCTTTGAGTGTCTTTAACCATTCTGCTTGAATTTCTTGTTGTTTATCCTATTATTATCATTATTATTATTATTATTATTATTATTATTATTATTATTATTATTATTATTATTATTATTATGATTATCATTATTATCATCATCATCATCATCATCATCATCATCATCATCATCATCATCATTATTATTATTATTATTATTATTATTATTATTACGTATATATATGCACGTGAATGTATACATACACGAGGTGGTTTACCTTGAAGACAGGTCACAATGTGGCTGACGTCATATTATTAGTAGCCAGAAAATGCATCATGATGAACTTTCATTAAACTTGTAGCGATATATTAGGTTGGCTGCAGTGTCAAAAAGAACCCAGATGTTATTTTGTGCTGCTTAAAAAGTTCGTTAGAGTAAACACAACTGAATATGAAACCTGTATTTCCAGTTTCGATGAATATTTCGTCAGGAAAAAAATCTCAAATCAACAAGCTTTACGTGATTAAAAAAGTTGAGAAGAGGAGAGTATGATCAAAGAATGCTTTTGTCATCCTGTAACCAACAGGTTTTTTTACTTTAAGTGCTTCAAGTTACGGTCTAAAACATTTGCTACAATCGTCAGCACTATACGTATGACTTATGCTGCAGTCAATTGTGACTTTTGACACTTTTAAAAATTTGACCTGCAGGAAATTACGCATAATTAAACCGTAATGAAACACAGGATAGATTTATGTAAAATATGAGAGCGCTGTTCAATTCTGACCTTGAGAGCCTTTTGAATGCAACATGAAACTACTTTTGGCTGATCACTTCACTTCCTTGCTAGTAAACAATGACTTTTTACTACTTTAAAGGAATTCTGTTTAGAGTAGAGAGGAGCTGCATGATCTCCCATACGTTGGAAATGAAGTGATGTAACAATGAACTATACATACATACACACACACATACATACATACACACACACACACATACATACATACATACATATATACATACATACACACACACATACATACATACATACATACATACATGCATCATCTATCTATCTATCTATCTATCTATCTATCTATCTATCTATCTATCTATCTATCTATCTATCTATCTATCTATCTCTATGGACGGACGGTAGACGTGTCGGCTCCGTAAGTTTTGTCTTTTTTTATGCTTTAAAAAGTTTGTTTGTAAGGTTAATTTTATATAGAAAGTTGTACAACAACTTATAGACTCTGTAGTGCAAGTTTTTTGCAACGGAAATCGACCCTGTGTGGCACATTTCTAGGTTTTAAAAATTAATTTCGGCTTTCTAGCCATTTTTATTTTGGGACGATGGGGTCTTCTAGCCATGAAAAGTTTCGTCAAACGAACGCTGAATTTTGCAGTGTTTCGTTCGAAAAAGAATTTCCTAGTCTCCCTTGCTCACATTCGAACGAGAGAATGGAGAAAAGGGAAAAGAACTTCACACACACAGATGCAAGTGTTAACTTCCGCCGCCACCACCACCAACAACAAAAACAAAACTGTAACCAAGGTTACAAAACAGTATACAGACGACGTCTCCAAAGTATCTGACGTCAACACCATTTCTGGTGACGCCATCATTACCACCACCACCACCAACAACAACGACAACAACAACAACAACAGCAGTAGCAGCAGCAACAGTTCAACTCGACCTTTGCTCTCTTCACCAGCAGCAAGCGAAAGTGAGGAAGGAAAAATGAATACAAGCCACAACACCACTGACACAGTCACAAATACCACATCTGCCACCAATACCAGTGCCAGCACCAGCAACAACAATAACAACAATAACAAAAAACAAAAACTTTGCTGAAGCTTTGAACTGTTGTGTCCTACACGACAAAAGAAATCATAGAAATGAGGAAATTAATCACCAAAGAAAGCGGTGAAGTACATTTAAACATACCCCAACACATATTAGAGGAAACAAATAGGAAAACAATTATATACAAAATAATAAACACTAAAAATAGAAGGCCAGAACAGGCCAGTATAGACAAGATTGAACGATGTTTGAAATCAATTTGGAATGAAAAATCTTATATCACTTGGTACAAATTTGCACAAGTACAAGTGATTTTTCGAAATGAAGAGTTAGCGAAGAAATATTCAACGCTAACTCTTCACACACCAGAAATAACAATGTTACCCAGTTACCTTGGCCAAAAGGTAACAAAGGTAACAATAAAGCACGCACCTCCAACAATAGACACACTATGGTTGCTATCGGCCATATATGTCGACATGGACAACATAAACATACTCAAAATAAACGTTGGAGAAAGCAACTGGACGGGAAAACCCATACAAATCCTTTTCCACACAAACGAACAGGAAATCAAAAAATCCCACCATACATCCGTTTGGCAGCAAACCAAAAATTACATATAGTGGTAGAGGGCAGGCGGCCTCGCTGTTACTTATGCAACAGCGAGGCACATCTGAGAAAGGACTGCTCACTGGCCGCTAAACAAAAACAACAACAACAGGAGCAACTACCAAATACCCCCAACAGAAAAACTTTACTACCAACACCACCAGCAACACAAAAAACAACAACAGAAATATCAGCAATAACCACAACAGAAAATACAACAGAAGCTGCAAAAATAGAAGAAAAAAAGCTACGAAAGGAAAGAGGAAGCGCACTAAGAAGAAAACAAAACAAAATGCAAACACAAACAAAGCAGGGAAATTCACATCTCCCGAAAATACTCCTAACACCAATAGTAATATGCAAAAAACAATGCTCACAGCGATAAACACTACCAACACAGAGTTGATGAAATACATCAACTCAAAAACAAACATTACAAACAATGACATTAAAACAAACAATCACCCACTTACAACACCGCCAAAACACATACAGTTATGCCATATTACACCAGCATTGCACCACAAAATAAAATCCCTCTACCCTAATGCAGTAGGGGATGCAAAATATACTTAGGCAAAAAATTATATAATAGCCTCCTTGGTGAAAAACCCAAGGAGGAGACAAAACTTGCAAACAGTAAGTATCTCTCCTTTCTTTTCCTTTTGTGCTTTAAAGCACACGTATAAATAGAATCATGGTGAAGATTGGTTGTGTGAATGTGCGTGGCTTGGGGTCCCCTTGGAAACAAGGGTACCTCTTAAATGACATCAAGTCACACAATTTGGATATCATAGCCATTAGTGAGACCAGACTCCATGAACCGCGGGCCCTAAAGTCCATGTTTGGCGGACAGTTTAACATTTATTTTTCTCCCTGTCTGCCGAGGATGGGCGGTAGTGGCACGGCAGTTCTTTTTAGCAAGAGTCTGGATCTCCAAGTAAAGACGATATTTACGGACCCGGAGGGTAGACTGGTTGTCCTAGATGTGGATGGCAGTGATGGAGGCGCTTTTCGGCTGCTGGCAGTTTATGTGCCTCCTTTAACAGGTCGGTCGGACTTCTTTCGACGTCTAGAAGTATTCCTGGGAACGTCTCCTCCCTTACTTTTAGTGGGGGATTGGAATGCTACCTTGGACACGCATCTAGATTACGTGGGGAGTGACAAAACTAGAAGGGGATGCAAAGGCCTCAGAGACCTGCTCAGACGCTTCCAGTTGTCTGACAGGTACCGACTCGACCACCCAAATGTGCCAACGTGGACTTGGAGCAACCGCATTGGGTCGTCGAGATCGTATCTAGATAGGATAGTGTGTAGGACAAGAGATAGAGATAGTTTAGGATGTCCACAATTCTACATAGTCAGCTACACGGATCACAAACTTGTGACGTGTACGCTAGACTTAGATAAGGCACATAGGCAGGGTCCCGGTTACTGGAAACTAAACGCGTCTTTCCCGTCGAGACAGGATATCAGAGACCGGATTAGCACGTTAGTAAAGAGGGCTTTGACGGGAGCCATCGTCAACAACAAATGGTGGTTTGCCCTCAAGAGAGCAGTAAGGGCGGAAGCAATAAGATATAGCAGGGCACTAGCTGTAGAGAGGAACAGAGTAGAGGGGGACCTAGTGATAAAGTTAGAAGAGGAATTGCGAAGTGGCATCGCATCCGACGTTTTAGCGGCGAGGTTGGCCCTCGACCAACACTTCAATGCTAAACACGAAGGGTGTGCTGTCAGGGCAAGGATGCGTGCTCTGAGGAATGAAGGTGTTGGAGTCGCGCGAGAGGCCCGGGTGGCAGAGGCACAGCGGGGTAACATAACCACCATCCGGTCTCTGGTAGACGAACAGGGGCGCGAATTGCTCGAGTCGAGCAAGACGTGCGAGGCGTTTCAGCGGCATTTTGCCCGACTGTTCGGGAGGAGTGGCGAGCGAGAAGGCAGGGTGAACTTTAGTGTCTACCTGCACAGCTTGCCAGGACTCTCGGGAAGAGAGGCGGAGTGCTGCGAAGGGGTCATCACGGCGGAGGAGGTGAGGGACGTGATGGCGGGTTGCTCGACGGACAAATCTCCGGGTTTGGATGGTCTGCCCTACGAGCTTTACAATTGTATGCCAGACTTATTTGGAGACGTCTTCGCGGCCGTGTACTGCAACTGGCAGCAGAACGGGAGCATTCCCGGTTTTGTGAGCCGAGGAGCGGTAACGCTGCTGAAGAAAGATCCAAACAAGGGGGACGCCATAGATAACTTTAGGCCCATCACTCTGCTCAATGCAGTTATATGGTTATGAGGTTTATGAAATTACAACACATTTGTATGCATGGATCACTTGTCAAAAATATGTATCTCTCTCCCCGCCTTGTTTATTCTTTTTTCCTTTCCTCTTTCCTCTCTTCCTGTTTCTGATGTGATCTTACAAACACATTCCCAACTTTTAAGTCACTTAAAAAAAGACCTCGATTCAATAACACCATTTACAAACTCTGTGTTTGGAATGACCAAGTTTAAATACTATTTGAATTTAATCACAAGGTACAGGAATCTTATATGTATACTATTCTGCCTAAATAAGGGAACTGAAGATACAATATCCTTGCATAAATCACGTCTATTTTTATTCCTCCACTTTACTCTCTGTTTCATATCTTATGTAGAATAACTATTGCTTAACCATTTTCTCACACCGTCTTCGATGAAGGGATTTAATAAATATCCCGGAAACAGCTGTAAGACCTTCTATTTATAAATGTTCTGAAACCTTCACAGCCTTCGATTTTTATCTCAATCTGTTAATTTATATATATATATATATATATATATATATATATATGCATAAATATACATTTATTTATATATATGTGTGTCTGAGTAAAGACATACACACAGAGAATCATTCATTAATCCTGCCAACTGTTATTTCGGTATAGTTAGTAAAACGATATCAGATAGAGTAAGTCCTAACCCAAAACGAATTAAACATTTGAATTCGTGGAGCTAAAACTGCTTTTGTGTATTTATAGGGTTCATTGACGTTGAGAAGAAAGATAAATGTTGACGTCACTCACTGTTTGTTTTTTAAAACAGGTGTCTGTATAATCCATCTCATTCACCATACGATACACAAATATCATACAATATGAATTGCATATTATTCATCCCATGAAATCGTATTTTTGTTTTATATACGAGCGCAGTAGAAAAACTATGTTCCCATGTATATTGTTTGTGTGTACATGTATTTGTTGGTTAAGATACTGGATTGTCAGATGATGTGTTGCGTGTTCACATCTTACAATGAATGTTCCACTGTGTATTCTGACAGGGCTCCAAATTTGACTATATTTTCGCCAGTTTATCTAGCTGTCAATTTAAATGAATTGTAATCGTCTTGGGTTCACATTAGAATTGGTTTCATCTTGCAATGTAGACACTACATGCCAGACCTATATTGATTCCATAAACAGAGAGTATTCTTCAGTGGGGTCATACCAACCTCATCTCTTTTAACAGGGTGAAAATCTATCTATATATTTCACGAAATAACCACTGCACTCCAAACCCTCTAAACACAAGCAGCACTTATCTACACCTCGTACATTTCCAGATATTGAACCAGTGTATAACCGAGAATGTTTTCTGGTGAAAGCAAGTCCTTAGTAAAGCTAGAGCTATGTCTCAAAGACTAGCCCTTCTCTTTACAACTAGAAAATATTTCAACCTTCACCCTGACAGATAATGACACTCTCTAAAGCTCAAGTGGTGCTCACGAATGAATACTTCTCCTATAACTGGAATGATGCTGCAACTGGGCACACTGACGTCTAAACAATCAAAAGAAGAGCCATTCGGCTCTTTTGCACCCTCTAAAATATGGACAGTCACTAGCTCCTGGCACACAAGTGTACTATATTCTCTCTTTGTATTTTATAACGCTGCTATAATAGTGTCTGCTTGTCGATGCTGGCTGACCCCGTACTTCAGTTACACAAATAACACCGACTTACACGCTTTTCCACCTCTCATTAGTCTGGAAATTTCCAATCTCTTCTGGCCGCACAAACGAGCAACCCCAAGCCTCTTTCCCCAGAAATTTGGGCCTCCAGCATCTTCTCTCAGCTCATATCTTTTGTGCAGGTGTTGACCTACAACAATTTCCAAGGAATATTAACGGCATCAGTTTCGGAGAGCTGGCAAGTGTCAATGTGCTTTGAACCTTATACGCTCATTCAGTAAAAGACAAAAAGAGCTTTCCTCTGGATAACCCTGCATTGTAGCCGTTTCTGAGAAATGCGTATACATGTTTCCTATATGTGAATTGTGTGTGAGTGTGTTTGTGTGTGTGTGAGAGTGTGTGTGTGTGTGTGTGTGTACATTGAAAAATCCGTTTAATATAAAGAGGCAGGTATTAAAGATGCAACCAAAGAGAACACTATTAAAAATAACGGTGACTACGACGACGATGAAGACTACGACGGCGAAGACTACGACGACGACAACGATGAAGATGGTGATAATAATAATAACAATGATAATAATAGAAATGATGGTCATATTAATAATAACAATAACAATAATAATGATAATAATAATAATAATGATGATGGTAATATTAATAATAACAATAATAATGATAATAATAACAACAACAATAGTAATAATAATAATAATAACAATAGTAGTAGTAATAATAACAACAACAACAACAACAACAATAATAATAATAATAATAATGATAATAATAATAATAATAATAATAATAATAATAATAATAATAATAATAATAGAATAGGAAGCCAGACATAGTCTTAATTGAGAAAGAAAGCAAACGATGCTGGATCATAGATATAGCATGCTCAGCTGACAACAAGGTATGCGATAAGACAAAAAGCAAAGTTGAGAGATATGACAGGTTAGCCTAAGAGGTTAAGCAGTTGTGGTCTCTGAAAAAAGTGGTAGTAGAACCAATAATTGTCGGAGCCCTGGAAACAGTGAGTAAAAATCTTGAGAAGTACATGGAACAAACAGTGGCTGCAGTAAGGGGCGAGCACTTGCAGGAAACAGCACTGCTGTGAACCGCTCGAATACTCCGGAAGGTGCTCGAAAAATAAGGGGTGTTACCTTAGTTCACTGGTAGTGAACAGCTGACACCATAGTACATCTCCAGCGTTAGAAGTTGTGCAAAGGCAATGATAATAATAATAATGATAATAGTAATAATAATAATAATAATGATGATGATGATGATGATGATGATGATGATGATGATGATGATGATGATGATGATGATGATGATGATGATGATGATGATGATAATAATAATAATAATAATAATAATAATAATAATAATAATAATAATAATAATAATAACAATAATAATAATAATACGGCGTTATCAAAACTGAAAATTGTGAAACTAAAGAAAATTTAAACAAGAAATAAACACGAAAAAAGAAAAAAAGCATAGAAGGAAAAAACATGTACGGTCAGTTTGCGAGAGATGTGAACGTCAAGACAAATACAGAGGACCGGCGGCTATGAATGAGGAGGAGTGACCTGAAGATAGAGACCGAAGCACTCATATGCGCAGGAACAAGCGTTAAGGACCAATTGTATGAAGTGCTACGATAGCAACAAATGCAGAATGTGTGTTGAAAAGGGTGAAAGGGTATGGGATATCGTTAGCGAATACACGAAATTTCATGGTAGATTCTCAAAGATAGTTTCAGGAAATAATAGCAGTGAGACATGTTTATGGCTGCAGAAAGGAAAGCTGAAGAGAGAGATAGAATGTTTGCTAGTAGATGCACAAGATCAAGCATTAAGGACTAATTGGATAAAAGCCAAGATTGACAAAAAACAACTAGATTCCCAATGTAGATTATGCAAAACCAAAAGAGGAAAGCGTTACGCATATAGTAAGTGAATGTAGCATGATGAGACAGAAAGAATGCAAGAAAAGACATGATAATCGAGGGAGAACAATTCACTGGAGGCTATGTAAGAAACTTGGATTTGAACATACTGATAAATGGTATGAACATGAATCTAGTAAGATGCTAGAAAGTAAGAAATACATGATGTTGTGGGTCTTTAACATTCAGACTGACAGAGTAATTGAAGCTAGAAGGCCTGATTCAGTAGTAGATAAAGAGAATAGAAAGTGCCAGATAATTGACTTTACAGTCCCAAATGATGAGAAAATCAATATGAGAGGTATAGAAAAAATAGCAAAGTACCAGAACCTAGCTTTTGAATTACAGAGACTATGGAATGTGCGAGTAAAATGTATCCCAGTAGTTATAGGTATGAAAATTTAATAATAATTTAACTTTACTTAAAAAGAAAAGAAAATTTCAAACAATACACTGAATCGCTTATCCAATGGTTATTCTGGAAGCGCGTCCAATGGTCATTCAGGAGGCTGTCAGCCTGACAGCGAAAAGTTTTCAGATGGCAGAATATCTTTCCCGAATATGAACCTGGAAGGTCACTTAAACGGGATTTATCCCAAATTAAGCCCCCAAAGTTCACCACCACAACGACCACAAAATCAAAAATGTAAAATAACTAAATGGAACCGGGAAGAATATGAAGAAGTAATATACGCTTATTACTTTGCATTAAGTAGGCCAACCCAAGAGAAACACACCACAAACTCCTACAGAATTTGGAGGAGCCGGAATCCAGCTAGCAGACCAAAACTAGATGAAAACAGATTAGCAAATGTTAGAAGAGATATCTTCAGAAATACCAGACTCACAGATGCAGAATTAACCTCTACTAAAAAAGTGGTAGAGAATGACCTAAATATAAGTCAGGAAAGAAATAACGAAGCAGAGGAGAGGAACGTTGGACCACAAGCATTGATTGAAAGGCGACCATCTGCCGAAACTACTCAAGAGGCTGAAGAAAAAGGAAAATATAATGGCCCTAGAAAAAACAGACAGGAAACAGAATTTGAAGACCACATATTTGCTGAACAACACAGAAAATCTATCATCGAAATGAAGTAGGAAGTTCTGAATGAGCTTGCAGTTGTAGAGCATACAAATATGAATGATAGGGAACCACTCCATAAACTCCCAAATGCACACCAACATAAAACGCAAATAAAAATTGGCAACTGCGATACACAAGAAATCATACAACAACTAAAACCCGATCTTAATAAGCTAAATGAAATTATTTACTCTGTTGCTAAGGTAATCGAAAGATGCTGTTTAACACCCAAAAAGCCAACAATACCAAATTCGAGAAGAAAATCAAACTGGAGGAGTAGAATTGAAACTGAGATTGAATCGTTGCGAAGGGAGATATCAATATTAACTAAGTTAATCTCTGGAAATGGTTTAAGATCAAGAAAAGGCAGGAAGATCGTGAGAAAATATGGACTCTCAACAAGAGAACTAATGTCAGCGAATGAAACACTTAAACAAAAAGTTCAAGCAAAAGCTCAGAGAATACGCAAATTTGAGAAAAGAATCAAATTCTACAGGCAAAATAAGATGTTCAAATCCAATGCCAAATCATTTTACAGCGAAATAGGGAAAGACAAAATAACCATTGAAAATCCACCCCTAATGGAAGAAGTTGAAAACTTTTGGAAAGGGATCTGGAGTGATGAGAAACCATACAATGAAAATGCAGACTGGATCAAATGCACCCAAGATGCCTAGAAAAATCTAGAAGAACATGTATGGGAAGACAGCTCAATCGCCGACCTAAGGAGGGCACTAACGAAGGCTCTTAAGTGGAAATCCCCTGGTACTGATAGAGTACCAAATTTCCGGCTCTCATCACTCTCGTCCGCACACAAAATGTTAGTAATACTATTTATTATGAAAGACCCGGAAAAAAACTCCCCAGTGGATGGCAAATGGTATTACTTACCTCTTCCCCAAAAATAACGAAACTAAAGACACAAAAAAACTACCGGCCTATAACATGTGTCTCTACTACCTATAAGATTTTGACATCTATTCTAGTGGAGAAAACATATAAGTTTATGGAACAAAAAGGATGCAGACGAGACTCATACGGATGCAAAGATCAGCTCTTAATTAATCGCATGATCCTTGAGAACTGCCATAACAAGCGCAGAAATCTCAGCTCTTCATGGATTGATTATTAAAAAGGCCTTTGACAGCATACCACATTTGTGGATTTTGAAATCGCTGGACATTTTCAAAATTTCTCCTGTGATTTCAGATTTTTAAAGTATAATATGTCACTATGGAACACGAAGCTCCAATTATATCATTGTAACGGTGTATTGCGCTCAAACAATATTAGCATAAACTGTGACATTTTCCAAGGTGACTCGCTTTCACCCCTAATTTTTTGCATAGCACTAATACCACTCTCAAGTGAACTGAATAGAAAAGGGTATTGCTACAAAATTGACAACAGGAAAATAAGCCATCTGTTTTATGTGGATGATTTAAAACTATATGCCAAAGATGATGAAGAGCTTCAAGGACTACTACATACTGTGAAAGGATTCAGTGATGATATCGGGATGGAGTTTGGCCTTGAAATGTGTGCCAAAGTCACTTTTAGGAAAGGGAAACTGGTAAAGTCAAGTTCAATCGAATTAGATGTCGAAACAGTAATAAAGGAACTTGAGCAGGAACAAACCTATAAATACCCAGGAATATATGAAGGCTCTGGTATCCAGCATGCAAGCATGAAAGAGAAGGTTAGGAAGGATTGTTATAGAAGAGTTCGAGCAGTTCTGAAGTCTGAGCTGAATGCATATAATAAGGTGTTAGCCATAAATTCCTAAACAGTCCCAGTTGTTCTTTATAGCTTCAATGTGCTTAACTGGAATATCAGTGAAATAATAAACTACTGACTTGTAATAAGATGCACCATCCAAAGGCAGACGTGGATCGTCTTTACCTTCCCAGAGCTCAGGGAGGTCGAGGCTTGATCCAGCTTGAACTTACGTACAAAACCACCACAATCGGACTGGCCAAATACCTTGAAACAACCAACGATTGGATGCTAAAACTTGCTGAAAAACATGAAAGACCGAAAAAACTTCACTCTATTCTGAAAGAGAGCAAAAAATTCGCAACTGATCTCTTAGATAACAACAACTACAACCACAACAACAGTAATTATTATTATAACAGTGCTATTAGGGACATCTAGGATACTTAGGAGGGTTTTTGGCATCCAAGTTACTTGTGGCCTGATGTTAGGAATTTTTCTTTTCCAACAGTTTAATCTGTTGTGTATATATGAAAATGATAATAATAGTAATAATAGTAATGATGATGATGATGATGATGATGATGATGATAATGATGATGATGATGATGATGATGATGGTGATGATAATAATAATAATAATAATAATAATAATAATAATAATAATAATAATAATAATAATAATAATAATAATAATAATGTAGCACTTTCGCGACAGGATCAGGTAGTGAAAGTGCTACAATGGAAACTGTGCGACAAGTGGGGCTAGGGAGAGACAAGACGTAGTATGATCACAAACCACAAAGAATGGCAGAGTCGAAGACTAGCAACATCCTCTTGGTTTTCCCAATCCAAACTGATCAGGTGCTAGAGCCATAACAGACCGGACCTAGTGGTGTTGGACATGGTACACCACATATGCTATGTAGTTGATGTGTTGCATGCCCCTTTGACCCACGAATATTCAAGAAATAGAGTGAAAAGATAGAGAAATACAGCCCTCTTAAGTACAAAATAGCCCGGCTATGAAAAATGAAAACAGCGAAGATAGTGTCAATTATTGTTGGGTCGTTGGGAACAGTATCAGAAGACATCAAGATGAATATAAAGGAAATTGGAACAGAGTGCGCAGTAGAACCGTTACAAAAGGTTTGCCTCCTTGGCAAGGCCAGAATAATCAGGAAACTATTAGATAACTGAAAAGAACGGATAGCATGGTTTCGTAGTCTGCAGATAGCAAGCCTGCTGCGCATGCAAGACTCCAGGAGCTCCAACAAAACCTATGATAAAGAGAAATAGTAATAGTAATAATAATTTTGGCGCAAGAGCAGCAGTTTCAGTGGAGAGGGTAAGTCAATCGCATCGATCCCAGTATTCAACTGGTACTCATTTTATCAACCCAGAAGGGATGGAAAGCAAAGGTGACTTCAGCGGAATTTGAACTCAGGACGTAAAGACGAGCGAAATGCTGTCAAGTATTTTGTCTGGCACAGTAACTGTTCTGCCAGATCGCCTTATTATTATTATTTATAATAATAATAATAATAATAATAATAATAATGATGATGATGATGATGATGATGATGATGATGATGATGATGATGATGATGATGATGGTGATGATGATGATGATGATGATGATGATCATGATCATGATCATGATCATGATCATGATCATGATAATAATAATAATAATAATAATAATAATAATAATAATAATAATAATAATAATAATAATAATAATAATAATACAATGGGCTTCAGATTTTTCCCCTTTACAAGTACATTACATTCGGCTTCCTTCATAATATTCATGTCAATATATCTGTAGTCGGTAGAGTAAGAAAGTGAAGTACTTTTGCTGTCTATCTTAAACAACAAGAAATATTGGCTGAAAATAGAGATAAATGATTTTGTAGCAGAAATCATCACAATTGGTAACCGGCTGTTAGACAGCTATGTCAAGCACGCTAAAAGTTTGAAAATCATTGGCTCAAGAGACGCTTCATCACCCAGCAATATGATATAACAAATAGATAGGAATTTGAGAAAGACAAGTAGAATCGTAATAAATAGCGTTGAATAAATGATATGCGATATACAAAGAGAAAGTTAGGTAGATGGGAAGGGAGGCGAATGAATGGATTGATTGATGGGATGTGTAGATAAATGGATAGAAATAGCTGGACAGACAGAAATACAGATAAGAAGATACGTTAAAACACACACACGTATGTTTGTGTGTTGATATATATATATCTATATATATTAAATATAGGCGTACACACACACATACGTATATAAATAATAGTTGTATTTTGAATATTTCTTATCTATATAATAAATGTGTATGTAAATATCTCTATCATTAGCAATTGTTTTTTTATATACAAACATATACACACACATATATAAATATTTATATACATGCACATACATATTTATTTATGTATGCATACACACACACATACACTCAGACACAGACACATACGCGCGCGCACAGACACATACATATCTATATACACAATCACTCATACATTGACATTATAAATAGGTAAATATACAGGTGTGTGTATGTCTGTGCATATGCAGAAAAAATGTATATACATTTTTATATAAAGATATATATGTAAAAAAACTATTTATCATAAAATTGAAGTTACTCAATACTTTTGAGCAGAGCCCGTTTTTTAAAATTTCTATTAGGTTCACTCTTTTAAATTTAAAACTTTCTATCTATCTATCTATCTATCTATCTATCTATCTATCTATCTATCTATCTATCTATCTATCTATCTATCTATCTATCTATCTATTTATCTATCTATCTATCTATCTATCTATCTATCTGGGCTGGTCATGCCGTAGTTGATGATGCGCAGACATGCGCTGAGACTGCGACATCTCTGGCTCTACGTAGACGACGGTGAACAGGTGTGGTCGCCGTTTGTGAGGCGCGCTTTCCCACAACTCATCTCCATGACAAAACTGCAGTCGTGGATCAAAAAGAGGCCGAGGAAGGGCGAATGGCACCGCGAGTTTTGCGTTGCTCCCGAGCAACTATGCCGTCCCGTGTCGACCTTGAGCGACTGCAACACAACGAAAGCATTCTATAGGGGATTAGTGGAGGGGAAGTACGACGACAATCTCGAAGCGAACCTTGGCGTCGACGAGGAATACTTGACCCGCCTGTTCAAGACGACTTTCGGGCCGGGACCTATGGAGAACTTCCAGAGATCCCTGGTCTGGCAGTGCTATCGAGAAGCGCTACCCGTTCGGGATAAGCTCTACAGGCATGGCTCGAGAAACACGGAGCCGACCTGCCCGCGATACTGACAGAGCGACGAAACTGTTCTGCACGTACTCGTACAGTGTCCAACCATTTCCAACCTGTGGGCTTATATCGAACGATTTCGCGTGTGGGTCGAGTCAGTTTATCAGCCGAGTCTATCGTGAAAATTGTTGCACCTCCTTCTTTGAAACGGGAAGGAAGAGACATTTTCATCGTACGTGTAACCCTAACCTGATGAAGTTTCTTCTGCACTGTGGGGTATATTCGCTTCTATTACATCATTCCCCACCCACTAGGGAGCAGTGCAGATGGGAGCCGAAACGACCGCCGTACTAAATAAAGCTTACAATACACTCTGTCTTCCCTATCAATTATTTAAAATATTCTAAACACGCACCGACGAATCTCTTACGTAGATCCTGCGACTAAAGTGTAGTACCACGGATGACGCCTGGTGGCCGTAAGTGGTGAACGTGCTCTCAAGGCTCACTGCTAAGGAGCCTTGAGAAGTTTTTAAGTCTCCTATTTAAGCTTTAATTTTAAACATAACCTACGTACATACATATATGTTTGTGTGTGTGTGTGTATGTGTGTGTGTGCATGTACACACACACGCACACATGTATGCAGACACGCACATGCGTAGACACACAAATACGTATAGAAATATATCGCTATATCGACCAGAATATCAGATGTTATACTTCGCTGGTCCTAATGCATCCCGAAATACCCCACGTATCTTTTGCGTGTGAGCAGGTAAGACGTTGCTATCAAAGAGTCTGGCACATATGGACTTATCTAACTTTGATTTGAGAACATCCTATAAATCCTGGAGATAAGAAGACCTGTTTCTGGCTCAATAGGCGTCAATTTCAAATTATTCAGTTACGTCTTAAAAACAAAGTGAGACAATTGCCGAATTTTGAGGTTATAAAGTTTATTCTAATGAAACTGAAACCTTGTGCAACGTAAAACGTGTGATTATAAATAATTGAACAACATCATATAGGTAGAACACCCTTAGAAATGTTAAATATTAATGACTCAGAACTGCAAATTACTTCAGATTTCTCTATACATGATAAACCTGAACTATCTAATACCGGAAATCCATATTTTACATTAAAAGATCATAAGGCATTTGTTTAGTAGAAATCCATTTAGCAGATTATGAAATCCAACTAAAACTGATACTAGGTGAATTAGTGAGATGGTCTAAGATAAACCGATTCCAAAGTTAAAAGCAGAGGAACAATTAAGTTTGTGGATAAATCCACAGCGGGTGATACAAATGTTCTATAATATTCATAATAAATTCTAGTGCTAAGTTTCTCTAATTTCACATAGATAACTATTATACATCTATCACAAGATTTCTACTAGATAACGCTGAATCAAAGACGGAAGATTTTAAAATAGGAATGCTATTACACGTTAAGAAAACTTCGACCTCTCACTTTGGATCGAAATATCATCGAGTACTCATTTTGATGTCACAAAAGGAGTAAATAATCCATTTGAAGTAAGTGATTTGAGAGGATGGTATATGTTTCCTAAAATAAAATAAAATTTCCGATGTTTAAGAAGGGATTATAACATGATCACTGATTAGTAGAGCTTAACTGCAACTTACATATCATCTACATAATCGAATAAGTTCTTTACACTTTCATTAAGAACTTAGGCTTTATCAATATGTTCCAAGCCGAATTTGATGTGGCTAAATTTCTTCATGTAATTCTGAATTTAAATGATTAAATCTAATATCCATATTTATTATATTACAGATATATCAGCGACTCCATCTAAGAATATCTGAAGATGGAATTGTATTCCGAAATATCATCGGACTATGGATAGCTAGATTACAACAGGTATATACTCCATTTTTTTTCGTATTCTAGTGCATTGTTGTACCATTCAAAACTTTTTATTCTTTACAAACAATACAGAATGCTTCAAACGAACTACAGTACTCTCCTATATATATATATATATATATATATATATATATATCTGTAATATAATATGTGACAATTATTCGATTGCCATAATAACTCTCTGAGTTTCGGATGTCGGGGCGTCTGTCAGTTATCCGGCATCTCGTCAGTTATCGAGGCAATCAAAATGTGCTATGAAAATGACCGTTGAAATAAGGGAAATTACTGTGTAAATGACCGTTATTAAGACAAAAGAGCTATTAGAATGACCGCTAAGTAAGGAGGAAAAAACCGAAGGGGAAGAAATAAAAATTAAAGTAAAAATACTCATAGCAATTGCGTATGCGCGCATGTACATACATACACATGCGCCCACGCACACTCACGTACATGTGCCTATATGCATATGCTTACTCACACTTGTATGAAACACATATGTGCACCCACATATATGTCAATAGAAGCACGTATATATGCAACCATGCATGTATACGCATACATATCCATACACACACGCGCGCGCACTCACACACGTGCACATACCCATGCGCGCACATACCCATGCGCGCAAAATTATATTCAAATGCACGTCTAAAAATACGTACATACTATATGCTCACTCACTCGCGTGGAACACATGCATGTACATCCAGATTTAGGCAACCATACACATGTACATATGCATGTACACATATGCATATCCGTACACACGCGGGCACACACACACATACACTTGCACATGCCCATACGCGCACAGTTATATTCAAATGCATGTCTAAAATATGTATATGCTATATATGCATATGCTCATTCACACTCGCATAAAACACTCGCATGTACACTCACATATATATATGCAACCATACACATGTACATATATATGTACATATATACATACCCGCACGCATGCACACACAAAAGTTCATATACATGTCTATATACGCACATGCACAAGAAAAATGCAGGGTGAAAGGTAAAATACAGAAAAAAATGTGTAAAAATATATAAAGCAATAAAAATATAAAAATATATCTCTAAATATGTAAAAAACTATATAAAATATATATATAAAAAGTATAGAGAGTTAAAAAGCTTGTACGTGGACACAATATAACAAGCAGGTTCTATCTGTGATCTTGGAGGTGGGGGAGAACCAAAAACGTAACAAATATTTAGTCATATGTGGACATGATACAAAATGTTCAGTTCCTGAATTCAGACATGTAGCGGGGTCTAAGCTGCTTTTCCAGATGAGCTATCTTTCCCTATCACAAAGACCGCACTTATGACTGCCGTTAGTTTAAGGCTTACACTTGGCTAAGATCTTCCAATAGATGTTGTAACTGACACCTTTATCTTTTAAGGACCATATATGACTGGATAATTTGGTCGTTTTCCTTTTATCCTAGTGTCTGAAGCTCGAGGTATGATTGTTGAACCTGGCCTTAAAATCCCCTTTGTAAGTCTCACATATTTCTTTGTCGAAACTATGTCCTTAGTGGTTGTAGAGTCTACAGTAGCTTCATAAAGGATGGTCTCGGACATGCAAGCTCCATGTAGCAGGCACAAATTTTTATCCCTGCATGAACAGCTGGTTTCATTTTGTAGCTTTTGTGTGTTATGTGCGTTTATATTTTTAAAATTAGTAGTTGAGCTGAAACTTATTTTTAAGTTATGTCTATTGAAGAGCTTTCTGTAACTATGATTGACTGGAAAATGTCTATCTATCAGTGCTAAGAAATACTTAACTATATTAAAGGTCACTTCGGGGGAGTAGGGGTGTTTGAAGCAGATAGTGTTCCTTTTCCTATGTTTTCTTTTCTTTATTATTGTACTGGTGACAGGTGTATAAGTTATTTCCTCGCTAAATCCATTATCTTTTAGAGCATTATTATATAATGGGAAAACGCTATTAAAAATGTCCCTATCGGAAGAGGGGCTAGAAATTCTTTTGCTAATGTTTTTAACTAAATTTTTAAACACTATGTGGGGGATGACAGGAACCCACATTAATATAACTAAGTCTATCTTTGGGCTTCCTATAAGGTTTATAAATATTCTTGTTTAGATCTAAGGATACATCTAGGAAATTGACAACTGTCAGGTTAGTATCTGTAGTTATGCTCAGACCGAAAGTTTTCATCATTTAGATAATGTCCTTCCTAAACCGATCTTGTGCTGGTCCATTGGTATTTGTGGTTAAAGCTAGAGCATCATCTTTGTAAATGGCGAAGTATATGTCAGGAAAAGTCTTGCTCAACGTATCGAGTAGGAATAGTCCAATAAGATCGCATATACCTGCTCCATCATATGATCCCATGCTCACATTGAAAGCACCCTCTGTATCGGTACTCTGCGTTCTCACTGAAGAGTAAAGTCTTTCTAACATGGAAGATTATGTACTTATCTTGTGTACTGATTTCTATAAATTCGCTTGCGAAGGTGAGGGCTTTATCTAGCAGTTCCTTATAGATAGAGGCATAGAAATCGACAACAATGAATTGCGTAAATCTCGCTTTATACTTATTCCTAATGACTTTAAACCAGTCAACGACTTCTATACTATTGGACTATTGTACTAACCTAGTGGCATTCCTGACTTTTGCATTGATTTTTCCTAAAATTTCTTTACCAAATACCAATTTCTGATTTAGCTGGGTTAATAAGCCCCCATTTAGGATTAGGCAGGAAGTTCTTTTTATGGTCCTCTTTTTTTTTTGGAAGAACCTCTCTTTTTTTTTTATCTAATTTAAGTCTGGCAGCGATAATGCTAGCTTCTTTATTAATTTCGTTATAAATTTGTGGCCTAGCTTTGGTGTAATTATTGATGATGCTGTTGTGTAGAAGTCGTGAATATGTGCTGTTTTCTACAAGGTATAAGTTCTTGGTTTTATCAGAAAAAAGTGCCATTGTTTGGAACTCTTTATGTATTTGATATCTTTTTCCAGTTTCTGTTGGAAAGTGTTAAAAGACTTACGAAATTTTATTTTGTTCATGAGCTTCAGTAGGTCCGCTTCGAAGTCTTCCAAGCCTTTGATTTTTGGAGGGAGTTTCATTGATTTAATTCTAAAGAATATATTCTCTGTAGTGTCCTCCTCCATTTTGTAAAAGAAAGCTTTCCATCTCATGCGCTTAATAAGGTCTGTAATTTTCTCCAAAAGTTTCTTAGAATATAGTTCCCTGGATGGTATAGGTATGTTTTTCACAGAATAGTCGATCTTGTAGGCGTCTATATTGAATTCTGTGGGGCACAGTCCTCAACCGATTTGTGGCAATTTTTCCAAAATAAGCTGTATTAGCTTTTACGGAAAAATAGCCGTGTACGGGAGGTATGCATATAGTCACATGTATGTGGGTGTGCGTGTGCGCATGTGTATGTATGCACATGCGCACATACGCGATTGCTATGAGCATTTTTTACTTCTTCCCCTTCTTTTTTCCCCTTATTTAACGGTCATTCTAATAGCTCTTTTGTCTTAATAACGGTCAATTTCATAGTAATGTCCCTTTGTTCAACGGTCATTTTCATGTTCTCATGTTGCTTAAAGTTTTAAGATTTAAATAACTCTTTTA
Source organism: Octopus bimaculoides (assembly GCF_046866305.1). Taxonomy (NCBI): domain Eukaryota; kingdom Metazoa; phylum Mollusca; class Cephalopoda; order Octopoda; family Octopodidae; genus Octopus; species Octopus bimaculoides. The sequence goes on along the minus strand of NC_142944.1, from coordinate 44,645,328 downwards.
TAAATCCTTTAGATTAACTGTGAGGAGAGAAATATAGATGATTGTTTTGGTTGGAATTAACTAGCCCGTACCAAACTATATCTTCTCGAAACGGCCGTCAGACTTTACACCTGCTCAAGATTCATTTTAAAATCATTTTATACCAACTTTCTCATCTATTTGGATTACCGCTATACATTCACCATCCGCATATTTTAATATCCTCATTGATTTTAATACGGACATACAACCTCGCAAGTACATTTATGTATTTATATATATATTTATATGTTTATAAATTTTTATATTATATCTTGTGTATATGAGTGCACCTATGTATGGTGTGGAGTATTCCGATGCTTTTAAATATATTGAGGGAATATGAACACTGACCTTTGAAATTTGATGTCTCTTTCTTGGTTTTTATATTCTTGAGGCTCCATTAGAGGGCTAATTAGTTGTGCTGTATAAAGGGATAATTTTTTCATTTATTTCTTCATTATGAATATCCGAGTTTGTATGATTGTATATAGAAGAATATATTAATCAATGAAATTCCAAGTCTGATTTTCATGCTTTATTATTTGATTTTTTTATAATTGTACAGTATTGAGATAAAGTATTACTTTCAAGCGTTACGCAGTCATCAGGTTTTTTTTTCGTCACAGTCCTGTACCACAATATATACATATTGCTTTACATATTGGGTGCATTGTATATGTATGTGTGAATGTATATATGTGTGTATATCTTCAAACATGTTAATATGTATAAAATAAGAAAAGGAGAGAGAGAGAGATAAAGAGAGAGACATAGACAGAGAGTGATAAAGAGAGAGAAAAAGAAATTGTTTTAAAAACAATGACTAAATCAAAATCGACATCTTGAATTGTAATTAAACTTCAGGTTGACCACATCAACACAATACAATTGAAAAGAAGCCTCTTTCTCCCTATATTTCTTTCTTTGTCACTCCTCTATCTTTTCTTCTATTTCTTTCTTTCTTTCTTTAAAAAAAATTGACATCTTGAAATGTCATTAACATCAGCCACCTGTGAAAAAGTTACAAATCACAGAGCACACTCAAATATGTTCTTTCTTTCTGCTTCCTTTTCTCTTTTCTGTCTTTCTTTCTGTCTTCCTCTCTTTCTTTCTTTCCTCCCTTCTTTATAGCAAAAGAAGTATTATTTTAGATTTATATAAAAAGTAAAGTAATTTTCTGTAAGCCATATCTGTGGAGTCTCAGTGTAAGAAACCAAAGCACTATTAAATAATTATCCAAAATTCTGACTACCTTTTACTTAACACACGCACATACGCGCGCGCACACATACATACGTACACACGTACACCCCTCCACATATTTATAGATAAGTAGAAACATATACACACATACATAGTATATATGTATGTATGTATATATGTATGTATGTAACTATTTTTCTAGCGCGACTCTCTCTATCTCTATATCTAACTCCCCCTCTCATTCTTCCCTCTACTGTTCTTCGCCTCTAACTGTCACTACTATCTCTCTCTCTCTCTACCTCTCGTTGCTCACTTTTATACTACTTCCTCCCCTTCTTTTCCCTCTGCTACTCTTTCTGTTTACACAGCCGGCTGCTATTTCTTTTCGTTCTTGGACTCCCCAAGCTCGAACGGACTTCTTTGCCCCTCCTGTTCGTGCTTCACAGGTTTCAATACATACACACTTCACGTCTAGCTGTACAGCCTTTTTGCTTGTTTGCTTATTCACCGTTTCGTTTTCCAGTTTTGTTTTCCGTCCGCCACTACCATCCACGAAAATAATTTAATTTGTGTTCGTGGGAAGAACCATTTTAACGATGCGTACTGCCTTAAATCTTCCAAACGCCGGTGTTTTAATGGTGGCAGCTGATGAAGGAGATGTTTCTATGTGGCCTTCTTGTTTGTTGTACCTTGTTTATCATTTTGTCCATGTTCTTTTGCCACGTCATGTACCCAGTTATGTATCTATATGTACATGTAGATGAAGGTATGTACATACATGTACATATATATGCATATACTCATATATTGTTTATATATATATATATACACACACATATTTCTATATACAAAAGACACACAGACACACGCACAGACACATTCACATTTCTATACATATACAACCCTTTTAAAAATTCTTTAAAATTTAGACACAAGGCTAGCAATTTTTAGAATACGAGGCCACTCGATTCATCGATCCCAGTACTTGATAGTTTCTTTATTTTGCTGACCCGTAAATGTTAATAATAATAAATCGAAATGGGCCTAGAGATATATACTGGTGCAACCCACCGTTACATCCCTGTAAGTCAGATTTTTGTTTTTCAACTCAGTAAGCATTTGCTTTGTCAACACATATTCCATAATATTTCAATAACGTCTCTCTGCTCAAGGTGCTGTGTATAGCTCATTTAACATAGGTAATCAAAATTAAAATAACTTCTACTCGTGTAACGTTATGAGCGATAATAGCTGACATTTAAAACTAGAAATGCTTACCTAGAGCAATACACTCTAAACTTCTGGTGAAAACCGATACCGCATATACGACATACATTGAACTTCAAGATTTGTAACCACATCGTACACATACATACACATACATACAGTTTTTTTAGGAACCCTGTCAGGGAAAAATGGCACATCGTTTTACGGATATTGATGAAACGTGAAAGGCACCCGCACCAATTATACTCTAAAAATGGAGCATATTGGTTAAAGAAACAACCTACGCTAGAAATGAAAAGTTTTAAACTTATACACTGCTGAAGTATTGCCGAAGTTATATGACAGAGACCCACTGTTCAATAAGAAACCGGAGATTCCTTCACATACAGTCATAAAATTTCTAGAACAGCATAAGATGAGATTGGTATTGATAAACAATATCATATTCCACTGGTTGATAGCTTCTGTATTTGTAATGTTTCCATAGTGATTAGTATACTACACATGATGCATTTAAATAATAGCACCACATACTAAAACACTGTGCACGGGCTAGGTTCTTGATTCTTACATATCATTACCGTAAAGAAATTAAACATAATCTACATACCAATATACAAGCTAACTTTCGTATCAGTAGCTTTCTTTTGTATTTAACTATATAAGCTTATCATATTTTCACGTGATTAACCTGTTAGCACATATAATTTTGACTTGAAAATTTAATCGACTAAATATACTGCTTCAAAATAGCATATTTACACTAGACTTCATACTGGTTATTTATATTTTGAGCTATAATATTTTACAACGAATATTATAAGATGGTTACTATTCATCGAATACGTTTACACATTTCCGTTTTGTATTAACAATTATACCTATTTATGGAAGATAAGGTGACATCTTAAAATGAATAATTAGTAATATAAAATATAAAATACTAACTAATGATACGTTTATTTTATAATTACATTTCTTTCTCTCTCTTTCTCTGCATATACATATCTATCTATCTATCTATCTATCTATCTATCTATCTATCTATCTATCTATCTATCTATCTATCTATCTATCTATCTATCTATCTATCTATATATATATATATACATACATATATATATATATACATATATATATATATATATATATATATATATATATATATATATATATATATATATATATATATATATATATATATACATATATACATATATCTATCTTTCTATATATATATATATATAGATAGATAGATGTAGATGTATATATATAAAGCAGAAACACGCATATGTACACATCTCCCAACATATGTGTATGTGTGTGTAGGGGGAATTTTTAAGTAAGAGAATTGATAGAGATAACGCCGATAATATATACCAGCTGTGCATATGTAACTATTCCAAAATATCGTTATTTATGAGCGAATAACCAGGTTTATTAAAGTAGGTATTTATTTTGATATATTTCTGCAATTAATTAATATACATGATCTAATTACGATAAATATGCCTTCTTAATGTAATAATATACCTTAGCCATGATCATTTTTATATTTTTATGGTAAATTTTAATGATTATTGTCATCGTAAATTTTGTCAGTGTTTTCTAACTTGATTTCGCCTTAATATTTCGACTTAGATTGAATTTTATTCTAGTAATAGCCTTGTCGAAATTAATCAGTAATTACTAGATATGTATTTTTTTCTAATTATGATTTAAGGAGATTTTATAAGCAATAAGTTAATTTACGAATGATTATGTTTATCGTAAATTATTTTTGTCAACGGGATTAGTGTCTGTGTTGGCTTTAACTTACCATTTATATTCATATGACTTTAAATGACTTTGAGTAATGATTGCAGGGGCCAGCAGTTAAATATACTTCACTTCTTAAATATTCTTCTCTCAATCAACTTCACTTTTATTTATATTTCCCTGAAATATCTTTTTTGAAATATTAATACAAATGATGATGTCTTTTTTTCTTTCAAGTATTTTTCATGTATACAATTTCTGCGGATTGCTAATCTGATTACTGAAGATGTCCTTTAGAATAAATTTCTGCATTTTCCAATATCTAATTAATATACTTAATTTGTAGAACGTTCAGTTCACTCAGGTGACTGACCAGTATAGCTCACTATCCCATAATATTAAAACTGTTACGATCTTAAATATTACATTAGAACACTAATACTTTCTAAATGATCTTTATCTTTGCTATTGAAGGTTTACATCTTTTTTATATGGGACTTTATGTCATTGTTAATATTTGCATAAATAAAAATAACTATTCACTTTTTAGACGTTGCTCCTGACAAAAGGATTATGAAGAACTGGAAAAAGCTCAGTTGTAGTATTTATATTCAAATCGAAATAAAATTTCTTTCCTTATGTTTACTGAGTACTTTCTTGAATAGTGACAGTGAATATTAGTTCGACTAAGGACTATATATATATTTGTAAGTGTAGAATATTCTTTAATACATTAAAACTGAAAGGTTCCTATTCCCAGTACTCAGAGTTGTTCGTTTCTGATTACCAACTGCCAAATTAGTCCTGGTTTTTTATTGAAATATTCATCCTTTAGAAATTTTTTGAAATACAAAATGGAAGTTGAAGAAAACGTTTATCTTTGTTATTTTTTTAAAACTTTGCGAGCGACATTTCCAAAAACAGTTGCTTTAAGCTTACGTTTTTGACTTCATTTCTGGTTCTCGTGGTAATAATACAAACGCCTTAAGGCGGGAAACTGGCAGAATCCTTTGTACGCTGGGCAAAATGCTTAGCCGGATTTCGTCCGTCTTTACGTTCTGAGTTGATGATAAAAATAAGTACCAGTTGAGCGTTGGGGTCGATGTAACCGACGTACAATCCCCTCACTAACCGAAATTACTGACCTCGTGCCAAAGTTTAAATCAATATTATAAACGCCTTAAACTCCATACGAACGAAGTCATGAAGTTGTGTTGTTAAAGTAATGTTTTAAAGTAATACTTTTAAGTAATATTTTTAATTAATGCTTGTAGAAACAATGAAAGCGTATGCGCGTGCTCAGTTTATACTCGTCCATGCAGACGCATATATTTACACATATGAACATACACACAGATATATACAAAGAATTATGTAAGCATGTATACATACACACATACATATTTATGCATACGCACACTTGGACACGCATCCTCACGTATTAGAACATATATCAATAAAACATATTAATTACACATTTCGAAATCAGTGTTTCTTTTTCTAATCCAGAACGAAATTCAACGAAGCGAAATAAAAGCGCGAATGCACATTCATTGCTTTTAAAAACGTAAGATAATAGTATTACTTACAAGTATTATTTTAAAACATTATTTAAACAGAAACACAATTTTATGGTAAAGTTATGAGAGTTACTTTGCTCGGAGTAACGATTGTTTGCCAGCATAACATGGCAGTCCTGGTTTATGACTAATGCTGCTGTAATTTAGTCCCAGGAGACATCATCTCCAGCTGGCTATACGACACGATCTGTGTCCTTATATTTTCGAACAAGGGAATCTAGCACCCCAACTCAGCTCAAAACAAGATTTCCTTGTTCGAAAAAATATAAGGACACTGATCGTGTCGTATAGCCTGCTGAAGACGATGTCTCCTGGGGCTAAATTACAACAACATTCGTCCTAAACCAGGACTGCCATGTTATATTGGCCAACAATCTTTACTCCAAAATACTGTTGCTGAATATTTCTCGTTATGAGATTTAAAAATAGTAATTTTCTAAGTTACTTCGCTCGTATATGGCTTAAGACGATTAGAATATTACCAACACAAACAGGAATGAAATCAAAAACTATTAATGACTTATAGGGACACTGTATTTCGTTATGCAACCATCATATATTACAAAGTATATTAAGCGCTTTATAAGACACTTCTATGTTCTACTGTGTTAGCAATGCTATTAAATCAGTTGTTAGTTAAGGTTATCTCTACAAATTCTCTATAGAAATTATAGCCAACACTGATTTGTTACAACGTTTCGTATCCGAGTACGTCTCATGCAAATAACGATGAGATCGAAGATGAAAGTTGGTAATGGGTGTATATGCCATACTTCAAGAGTTCATGCTCCTTCATCAGCAACCATCCAACCCATTAACCATCAACGAACGTAAATCCTGAAACTTCTGGCCTTGTGCCAAAATTCGAAGCCAATATTATGGTCGCAGGCGTGGCTGTAGGTAAGACGCTTGATTCCCAGCCACATGGATTCGGATTCAATCCCACTTAGGACGACGAAAGCCTTGTGAGTGCATTTAATAGACGGAACCTGAAACAAGTCCTTCGTACACACACACACACACACACACACACACACACACACACACACACACAGACACAGACACAGACACACACACACACACACACAAACACACACACACACACACACACAAACACACACACACACACACACACACGCACGCACACACACACACACATATATATATATATATGCAAATATATACATATACTTACTCATATATATATACATATATATATGTATATATATGTATATGTATTTATACACATTGATACATACATTTATATTTATATCTATCAATATAGCTTTACACACACACACACACACACACACACACACACACACACACACACATATATATATACCCTGAATGACCGCTAAATCCACAAGTTTTTAAAATTCTCTCTTTGTTTATTTTCTCGTGTTCCTTTCTGTTGAAGAGCGTAGGCTCGAAACGTAAAAGATTTTCTCACCTTCCCGAGCGTCAAACTATTACACCTGCTTGTTGTTTTTACACCTGTATTAGTCTTTTGTTTCTTTGTCTTTCTGTAAATTTCAACTATATATATATTTACATATACTATATATGTACATATACAGTAATATCTCACTTTACGAGGACCTGCTTCACGAGACCCCGGCTTTACAAGTTTTATTTCATAAATGCTTCTATGTGTAACCGAGAAATTCATAGAGAGCGAAAAAAAGCTTTTAAGCAAACAACTCTAGACATCTAGAAATCCGTCTCCGAGTGCTTGTGAATCGGCGATCGCGTCTACAAGTTATGGTGTAGGCGAGTGTAGTGCGAGTGAAAGTGATTCAGAAACGATAATAATAATAATATTTTTTATTATAAATGATCCTGACATTCTTTTTACTTTACATAAAATATTCTTTATATTTTACTGTTGTTTATTGTCATTTATGTACGAGAATTATAAATTCTATAGGCAAAACATTTCTCTTGGAGCGAATTACGATTTATTACATTGCTACTTTGGGAAATTATTGCTCTGTTTTACGCGTTTTCATTTTACGAGTGGTCTCCGGGAACAAATTAACTCGTATATCGATGCATTACTGTATACATATATACACATATAGCTATCTATCTATACACACATACACAGACATGCACAGATAGCATATCTTGTGTGTATAGTTAAATGTTCTACTGTTGCCGTTTAGTTTAGAACTCCCCTTAGATTCTGATAGTCCAGTCTACTTCAAGTATCGTGGTTAAGCTACTACTATTCTTAATAGTATAACTGCTTATGATATACTGAGCAAATCTAAGAGAAATTAAGATAATCCCAAGTGTATATCATTTGTTTCCTTCGTACTTTTCACTATTTTAGTTATTTGCAATCTGTGCATAGGCTGTTCTAAGTGCAATTGGATGCGTAACTACAATGGATCACCAGGGGAATACTTTATTGCATTGCGTTACATAGATCAAAAGCCTTTAATTCATATTGAATAGTTCTCGGACACTTTATACTGTTTTCTCTCGCATTTGCGTAAATTTAGATGTATTTAATATTCATACGTATTTAATATTTAGATGTATTTAATATTTAGATGTGTTTCATATTTAGGTACATGTAATATATACAATCCCATGAATCTATGTAACTAATAGTTTCGGAATCACTCAAAATTATTGAGACAACATTTGGTTCCACCATTGATATATCTGAAGAAGCAATTTGTTTAAGATGCAAAGGAAGTTGTACAATGAAATAAATCCTCTCTTTTTGTGCTGCCAGTACTCTGGGTATAAAGTTTAATTGTATTTCTTTTTTTGCATATTAACCACCAAGCAAGGGAAGATTATATGTGAATAAACCCGAAGACTTTCATCCCGTTTGTTGTTAACCTCTTAGCTTAAATTCCGAATAGATGAGTACAGTTAGGTAATATGACTTTTCGCTGAAAATCAGAAGCTGTCGGCAAATGTTTACATTTGTATCTGATCTGACGTTTAAATAATATGCTCCTGATTTCCTTTTACTGCCACTTGGGCTTTAGAAGAAAAGTTACGAAATACGATAACAACCAGAATATTGTTGAAATGTGTATAACCAGTGCGTACCGTTGCTAAAGCTTCCCGGGCACATATAAAGACTGAAAAAGACTAAATGCTGAAAAAGTCAGACGTAACCTGCCACTAAATCCTCTTGCTCAACAAAAGCATTTTAATCTTAAAAATTATAATGGGCCTTTATGCACTGATCGCTATAATGCTAATTTAAAATATTTATATTTAAATTAGCACTTTCTTAAAAGAACAACATATTTTTCTCAGTTTATAGCTACTGTATGAGAGCTGAACGGCTGTCGATGCATTAATAAAATCATCTCATCAGTTTTATTTATAATAAGGTAAGATTCGTCGTCAGTGAAATAGATAATATGTGCCGACAACAGTTAATGAATAGAAAGATTGTAGAACAGTTAGGCAAGTTCAGTTGTCACGGGAAGAGTTGTAAATAACGTTACGATCCTGAAATGGAAGAGAGTGAAATAAAGGTGTTCTGCGCTGTGGAGAAGAGAGAAAGTATAATAGTACAGCGTGGGAGAAATGAAGCGAAGTATGTGTGAAGAGTGTCTAAATTGATGCACATTTGACTTAGATGGGTGTCTGAGAGATTTGGGGGTCAAGCGCGAACATGGTGATATGTAAATATGTGCAAATGTGTGATTTTATATCAGCTGCGAATAAATGTGAATAAAGCAAGGAAACTATGTTGTCAATTAGGATCGATGTTTGTTTTCTTTTAATGAACTTCGATAGAAATGCTTTCTACAAAGATTTCAGGTGTAAGTGATATATTTAAATTATTCAAATTTTCAACATACAGCACTGGCGTGAACATGAAGTTTTGTGCATGCTTGCTTTTACTTCACCTGTCTATCTGTCTGTCTGTGTCTGTGTGTCCGTCCGTCTGTCTGTCTGTCTGTCTGTCTGTCTGTCTGTCTCTCTATCTCTTTCTTTCTCTCTCTCTCTCTCTCTCTCTCTCTCTCTCTCTCTCTCTCCGCCTTTCTTCATTCTTCGCTTTCTTTCGCTCTTTCTTTCTATCAATATATATATATATATATATATATATATATATATATATATATATATATATATTTAATAATAAACTTGGATCTGAAAGTTTTTGATGAAAATTTGAGATGGAAATAAAATATTTCAGGTTAGTCACAATCTTAAGGACAGTTTACAACAGAGATGTGAACGTGAAACCTATGTGTGGTATTTCATTCACATGCTAATAATTTTACTTGTTTTTTTTAGTTCTTTTATTTAGCTCCCATATCAGACCTATGATCAAAGCCACTCCAAGCACGATCGTTCCATCTGTGTTTTTTAGACAGGTGCATTCAGGAATAAACTTAACTAATGTGTTAGTTTTTAAACAGTATGTTGTTGTGTGATGGAGATATTTTTACTATTTCTAGCGTGTCGAGGACCACTTCGATCACCTGATTCGTCCATTTAGTCGTAGATCATTTCTGGCTAAGCGAGCATATGGTCACTATACTCCAACCGCGACCATCTCATTTACAAACAAACAATTCAACAAAACTACCTCTTCCAATATACACTTCCATTTATAAGGTGCGACTGAATTTTTGCTATAACTTCCGGAAGGTAAACTTTGTTGTTATTTGGATTGATTGTAGAAACGTTCTTTTAATACTCCGATCACCTTAGACCGATTAGGTTTACCCATAATCAAATCGGTCCCGCTATAACAGTCTTGAATAATTTTCAAAAACTGAACCCGAACTATATTATTCAATATTAATTACCATCTCTGAAGTCTGAGGGAGACAACTGCCCTTTCTGGCGGATCCCATGACCATATTGCCATGGCGGATCCCATGACAATAGCGGTAATTTCATCAGAAGTAGTAATTTTGTTTATATAATTGACGGCTGTAGAGGTGTATGCATATATATATATATATATATATGTGTGTGTGTGTGTGTGTATGTATATGTATATATATGTATGTATGTGTGTATGTATATATATATATATATATATATATATATATATATATATATATATATATATATATATATATATATATACATATATATATATATATATATATATATATATATATATATATATATACATATATATATATATATATATATATATATATATATATATATGTGTGTGTGTGTGTGTGTGTGTGTGTGTGTGTATGCATGTGTGTATGTATGTATGTATGTATGTATGTATGTGTGTGTGATTGCGTGTATGTGTGTATTTGAATGTGTATGTAAGTCAATTTATAAATAGATGTACACAGATGTAGATGCTTTGAAAGAATCTCAATAACTCGGATGCTACATGGTAATAATATTGTGGTATTATTATGATTAAACCTACCTAGTTTTATTCATATACACCCAGTTTCATATATGAATTAATCCTATGGAGAAAATTCAGAAAATAAAATTTCATTAAAATATTTTACGAAGATATGTCGTAGGTTAGCTTTAGACGAGAATATTGAGATATATATGTACACCGCTGAATGTTGATTTTGAAATGATTCTTTCACGCTTATATTGAACAGTTCCTATAGAAACATTCTAACAACAGATATTAAATTTCTATAACACAGTATAAAAAGAGAAGCGAGATTTATCAGCCTGTGTAGCTGCGAAAGTGTTAAAGTGATATACGCCAATAGAAAGATATACGCAGGAAACTGGCAAACAGAATCCGAAATATGTTAAGAATAAAATATAAAATATCAAGATCTTCGGAGAGCTGAGAACGTGTTATTGACAAGGAAATATATTTAGTGAAATAAAAGAATTATAGATATGTTTTTGTAAATTTACAATCTTTATATGTTTGGCGAGAGTGCAATCATGCTGAATTCAAATTCAGAGGCGACAAATGATACGTATATAGAGTGTGCATACTGTATAGAAATCATGTATTGGAATTTATATATTTCTTTTCATTTATGTATATTATGAATGAAATAACTGCAAGAAATTTTAACGTAAAACGATATTAGACATTACAAGAACTAATTTGAAAAAGAACTAGAAACAGGCCCGCTGATTCTTGCTTGTAATGCTTGAATATACGTTGTATATACATATATGCATATACAAACAAATTTATATATACACACACATATACATACATGCACACATACATGCACATACATACGTACGTACATGCCTGCATACATACATGCATGCATACATACATACATACATACATACATACATACATACATACATACACGCACATACATACGTACATATTATTAAGCCTTCAAAAATATTGTGAGAAAGATATGTGAGTCCAATAGTATGTCATGGGACATTGTTCAAATATTATGAAAAAGATAAAAAAATATTTAATCTACCGTTTACATAAAAGCGTAAAGTAATTTGACTCTCTTCATGTTCAATCGTAAAATCAGTTAAAATATTATTACCAATGTTTCCTAATAAAAACTTGTGACGCCTTCTAACTTGAATTTGTGGCAGAAATACTCCTGATATCAGCGGTTTCTAATAGTTTTTTTCCGATGAACAATTTCATCTAATTAACAGTTTACTGTGACTTCTTTTAAACATATACCAGTAGGGTACTCGTACATCTCATATTTTCTTGAGGAAATATTCTACTTCTTCTTTTTTGGTTGATAAAATGAAGGTTACAAAAGGAAAGACATGAAAAATGCTAATATCTTTAGGCCATTACTCAGTCAGAGAAATAGAAAAGAATATAACATTTCGGATGACAAACCATCATCGGAATAAATGAAAAAAAAAAAAGTAAAAGAATAGAAAATGGAAGGGAAAAGAAAGAAAGTTTAGGGTCACTTTGAAAACAACAAAATTTAATAATTGCATACTACCTTTCTTAATTCGTAATTATTTAATTATAAATATCTGTAATTATTTCCACGTTATATTAAAACTCCACGCCAAGCATTTTTCGCTATATTTTAACCCCTCGCCCCTACCATAATTATATAGAACGTTCGCCTATTCTGTAAATGCATCTGCTCACAAGACAACTAATCTATTTCTTCAGACTAAACACATATGCATTGTTTACAACCACTAATCTCTCTACCCCGATTTGTAAAAACGAAAAGTATGATCAATGCATTCATTTGCCAACAAGGGATCAACACATATATAGCGCCGCGCAGATACTTTAAAATATTTAATAAAAGAAGGTGAGTTTATCAATAGCCAAAAAAGAAAAAAAAGATAAAAAGAAAGAAAGAAAAAAGAAATCTTTAATGAATCATACAACTGATTCTGTCTTGAAGTGAATCTTTAACAACTTCGATGCGTCACCAACATATAATATACACTCTATAAATTACAAGTTAACAAAGAGGAAAATCATATCTTTATTTTCTAATTTTTTTTTAGGTGGGGGTGGACGTAGGAGGGTGTGCAGTTAGCTTCCATATAGAAAACCCACTGAAACAATTAGCAGATGGTGTCGAACGATTTCGAGAATTATCAATATTACTCATCAATAACATCTAGAAAATTCTGTAGTGGCACCTGAAACGCAAGCATTGTTTTATTACAAATTTCTACCCAAGAGACCGATCGAACTAAGCTGCGAAACTGGGTTGCCATAGACTCTGCTATAAAATATTCAAATGTCCTCTGCCGGCAGCACATCGATATAAATACAAGTGGCCATTAGAACTTGTTACTGAACCAATTACTGTAATACGCTAAATATATCGCAGAAAATTATCTGGATGGCCCTTAGCAAATTGGCAAGTGAGTCTTAGAGATATCACCGACGATGCCAAGCAAAAAGATAAAGGTCTGAGTTGTTATTGACTCTGAAAAGTTATAACTTAGAAAGAAAGTTCTACATTAGAATTGATTCTGCTTTTCTTTACAACAACAGATTCACTATCGATATAGTAGGTACCAGTTGACAGGATTCAATTGCATATGTTATACTAAAGCCGAAAGGCAGACATTTAACGAAAAACTCTTAGAAATCGTTGACATTATACATTATGTATTCTGTATTCTCTTTCCTTTTCACTCGTGTTCTTCCGTTCACAAGGACCAAAATAAAAAAAAAATAAATAAATAAAAAATTAGATTCTGTGTATGTGCACGGGTGCATGTCGGCTCACGTGTGCCTGTGTATGTGTATACATACATATTACATACACACACATATGTGTGTGTGTCTGAGTGTGTATGTATATGTGTATTCATATACATATATATATGTATATATACATAAATATATAAATATATACATATATATGTATATACACACACACACACACACACAGACACACACAGACACACACACACACACACACACACACATATATATATACATATATATATATATATATACATATATATATATACATATATGACTGATTTCTAGTTTTTGTTTACTATACATCATAAAGCATGTAAACGTTTTCTCTCTGTGTCTGTCCTACACTCTCTCTCCCTTCCTCTCTCTTTCTTTCTCTCTCTCTCCCCCCTCTCTCTCTCTCTCTAACTATCTATCTATTATACACACAGACACACAACGAAATTAGGATGGTAATCGTGTACAAGTAAGATGTAATAGGAAGTAAACAGACAATTTTCCTGATATAACGACATTCTTTAGAACGAAGAAAATCGAAGAAAGATACTTCTACGTAATAACAGTGAAAGCAACAACAATGAGTGTGTGTGTGTATATATATATATCTACACACACACACACACACACACACACACACATATATATATATATATATATATATATATATATATACATATATAGATGTATATATATATACATGTACACACGCACACTCACACACGCACACACACACGCGCACACACGCATATATATATATATATCTATATGCGCATATACACATTTATATTTATTACATGAAAAGAAAAGGGGGATAATTACAGAAATTGGTAGGCGATGCTGTACAAAGAAATTGATTCCAGGTTTAAAAAGGAATACGATTGTGTTTGCTGTCATGGTCTAAAATATAATGATAGAAGTAAAAGTCTGTGGGGGAAAAAAAAAAGAAAGTAGCCATTTTTTATTGCATGTGACTGGTTTTCATAGTCTACGTAATATAGTTTCTGGACATGTGTGAAATAATTCACATACTTTTATACACGCATATATTTCTACATAAATACTCTTATTCCACACACACATATGCATACATATGAAATATGCAATATATTCTATATGTGTGTATAAATATAAATAATAAATATATATACACGCACATATATTTATGTATATACACACACAAACACACACACACACACACACATATATGTAGACCACTGAACGAATGGAAGTTCTACAGACTTTCTTTTGCAGTACATTGTTGTCATGTATTTAATGTATACCTACCTACAGGTATACCTATATGCATACATAAATATATGCATACACGTTATATATATATATATATATATATATATATATATATATATATATATATATATGTTTATATATGCATATATATATATATATATATATATATATATATATATATATATATATATGCATATATATATATATGTGTGTGTGTGTGTGTATGTATATACATATATACATACACATATATAATCACATACATACATGTGTGTGTTTACAACACAAGTCAATGGTCATTCACAGAAATAAATGGCTGCTTATTTTAGCTTTCAATTGTGAATATTTTGATTACCGTATTCTTTAAAGAGAGTCTGCAGCTGATGTTTCAGTTGCGCAGGTGACCAGAACCTTATGATTACTAATGCCTATGCTACATCTATACTGTAATCTTATGGAGAATGTAATTCTGTAATTACATTCTTGATGAATATCACCGTAACAGAACACGCGTGTTAGATACCTATACACTGTAGCATAAACATCTGACATACGAAATTAACTTTCTTTATGGCAGGAAAAGATACATGCACAATGGTGCTATATGATAGCAGTAGTGGTGCGCATTTCTCAGTATGACTATCTTCACCGTAAAGTTGAATGATCCAGTGGCAAAATGAATCATAGGACAACTGACACCACTTCCCAACTTCAAAATTCTGCGGGTAATTCTATCTGTCGGTAAATGCCTTAAACTTGATCGTTATAGTTTCTAGATTTTTGTGTTTCTGGAGCCACAAAAAGCAGGACAACTCAGATAGTCTACTCCTCAATATGGTTAAAGAGCCATATCTGTCTTTCTCCAAAACGGTTCTTTTAACAAGAACCAGGAGTACCATCGTTCTCAAAGTCTTCTTACAGCGAGGTTATTCATAATATTACCCTGTCTTCGTTCAATATTACTTGATAGTCTTTAATCGGGCGCTGGTTTAGTCCTTTCGTGTGTATTCTGCTGTATTTGATAGTTTAATTACCAAAGACCAAACCATATAGGTTGCAAAAATGTCAAAAGCGACCTGTTGTGTATTTACTTTCGCAAATATACATAAGCACACACCTACACGCCTATGCACAAATATGTACGCACATACACTCACACGTATATAAACATACAAACCCGTAAACATATATACACATACGTGTATTCATATGCATACACATGTTTGCAGAATTCATCAACAAGCGAACCAATCCATCTTATTGTTGTCACAAAAAATAGATTTTGTTAATGTACTTCAATCAATCAACTGCTGATATTCCGGAAAGGCCTCCCTCGAGGTAGATGGCCATCAGAGTGTCTATAACCTCAGTTTGCGCACAGGGAGATTATTTCCTCCTTCGTGTACAATAACTTGCAATATTTGTACCGGAGGTCATGCTCGACACGCAAACTAATAAATAACATACTATCACACTGGTAATCTTGCCCTGTACAGCTACCGTCGCTGACACACCAAACCTTACTTCACACCATCACCATATTCACTTTACGGATTGGGTTGCATTGTTTTTAATTTCTCTTCACTCTGACTCTACAGCTGAAGATGACATCCTTCGCTTCCATGAATCTTTAAGTAATGTAGAACTGAATCAACTTCAATTGACTTCTTTGAGTAGTACTTCTTTTCATTTGTTGACTCTCTCATGCAAGCCTGCCCTCACATGTATGTATGTATGTATGTATGTATGTATGTATGTGTGTATGTATGTATGTATGTATGTATGTATGTATGTATGTATGTATGTGTGTATATATGTATGTATGTATGTATGTATGTATGTATGTATGCATGCATGTATGTATGTTGCCTCTAACGATCAGCTGAAAAATATTTAATATTTTAATAACATGGAGTAATATATTTCATATTTCTTTACTGCCCACAAGCGGTTACACACAGAGGGGACAAACAAGGACAGACAAACGGATTAAGTCGATTATATCGACCCCAGTACGTAACTGGTACTTATTTAATCGACTCCGAAAGGATGAAAGGCAAAGTCGACCTCGGCGGAATTCGAACTCAGAACGCAGCGGCAGACGAAATACCGCAAAGCATTTCGCCCACCGTGCCAGCTCACCGCCTTATTACCTGGAGTAATACATTTCAGTTGATCCTTAACATGTTGCTTTGAAATTTTCCTGCCCCAAAATGAATATATATATTGCACGGAGAAAGTTCATAGCATGTAGACATTCAGATGGATGCTTATATGTCTAACTCACTAACATGCACCAGCGTCTGTCTCATCAGTGATCTCCTCGACTTGGGCACTATTTATCAACTCGTCTTACCACCTTTCGTTGCTTGTGTTTTGCTCAAGACCTGTCATAAATCATTGTTCCGAATTTGTCTCTTTAGATTATCAGCTCTCTGGAATCTCCTTCCTGCCCATCATTTTCTTATATTTGTTTACTGTAATAGTTTATATGAATATTAACGCCATAAAACTCTCAGGCATCAGAAGGCCTGCAAATGTCATAAGCACTGCTCCCTCCTCCAGACCTAGAAAGCAGCTGAGAAGATGGGAGTTTATGATTAATTGTTTTTCCCTATACAGTCACACACATGCCCACTCACAAACGCAGAAACAAACCTTCAGCCACGAGTAGAAGAAAGGAAAAGGAGGGATTGGATTTGTAAATAGCTGTTTATCACTCAGGCATTCACACGTTCACGGGCTTGAAGTTAACAGGGAAAAAGGGAGCAAAAAGAGAAACAGAAAAGAAAGACAATGATTAGAAGCTACTGAGGTGTATTAAAGCGGTGCCAAACCTCTTTCAGAAATTACTGGTGTGTGGATAGGGGAAAGATAAAAAATAAGGCATTTTGATAAGTGGCAATCTATTCACTGAATAGTGGGTCGGAATATGAAGATTGGAGGAGATCGTGCTGATGTACACTGCTGCTCCAAAATCAAATATCTGAATATCAAAAATGAAGAAAAATGACAATACTTGGAGTTCACCACTTAAAATGAAATCTGAAGTTACAGTTACAAGTGTTCACTTTTCGGTGCACTATAATTGGCGGATTGGTAGGGCATACAAAACTGGAATGTGTCGGCAATGTTATCAGGCGTTCGCATACGAGGAAGGGTGACAGTACTACGGAATGCACAAAACCTGAAAACCGCTAAACAGTCATTTAACTCGTTACAATATAATATAGAAATGTAATACAATGCAACAAAATATAATAGAAATATATTAATAAAGATCGAAGATAAAAAGTTCGTGCTACATAAGCCTGTAAAGCAAAAAGGAATAGTGAAGGTGAAAGGTTCAATGTAAAGCACAAATCATAATGTTAGAAATAATATCCCAATGACCAGTGATCAGAATACAAAAAATTAGCTACAGTTCAGAGACAAACGTCATATACAATAAAAATACTAACCCAGACAGAGCATCAACATGTATTTAGGCACATATATGTTACAATATAAAACAGTATTAAGCCACATCAAATTGTCAACCACTCTGTCCCATAAAAGGCATGCACACAAAAATATATTAAAAGCTTGGAAAACTAGAGAAATTTTGCAGTTTAACTAAGGCAACTGAGTAAAAGCGTCGAAGTCTCTGTCAAAAAATTCCTTTTTATAATAATACCCAAGAACACATATATACGTAATGTTAAGGAATATACAAAAATCTGACACCACTACGTAATATTCTTCTTTCTAGTACCTCACTGAAATAATTTAAATAAAGCTAACTGTTATTCGCCTCTGGTCAGTCTTTTCTTTACTCCCGAAATTTTCTGCGTGTTGGACATAGTCTGCTTAAAGTCCACTGATGATTTATTAGGAAGAAGCCATCTTTAACAGTGATTCACTTAGTGAACCGGAGTACGTACCGTGTAGTCGTTAAGTTACTTAGTGACTATACAGGAAGAGCACTAGATGAAGATAATCTACAGAGAGCTCTAAGTACATCAGTAGCAATGGAACATCATTTTGCACACACAATTTCTAACACATACACACGCGCGCATTTATATATATATATATATATATATATATATATATATATATATATATATATATATATATATATATATATATATAAGTATAAGCATGCGCACATGTGTGTGTGTGTGTGTGTGTGTGTGTGTGTGTGAGTGCATATATTTGTGTGCACTTATCTGGTTGAGTATTCCTCAGTTTCATATACTTTTCACGTAATTCTCAGGCAAATCAACCTGGTGCATATGTGTGGTAAGACAGCATATTTTGAACTACAGGTAGAATCAGTTCCACAGGCTTCTCCATACTTTCCTTCTCACAAGTTATGGCTTGACGTTGCTACAAAAAAAATGACACTCGTTCAAGATGCGACGCAGCGAGATCGAGCCAGGTCCTTGTGGCTGCAAAGCGAACAACTTAAGTATTCATCTATACTACATACACTTACACAAACACACACGAAAACACATAAACTATCTCTTTCTCGCGCGGCCCACGCACACACATACACACAACTCAACACAACACATTAACATGCACGCCCGTTCGCACATGCCACATAATTTAAAGGAGATCGACATATGCCGGTGTCAAAATTTATACGTTTGTCAAGATTTATATGTATGTATACATGTGTTTATATACATATATATATACATACATGCACACACACCACACAAGTAGATATATAGAATTAATAAGATCGAAATATTGCGCCGTGTTTATATATATATATATATATATATATATATATATATATATATATATATATATATATATATATATATATATATATATATATATATAATTGCACACGCACACACACACACATAATTAAAATTCATCGACATATTATAGCATAAATCTTAGATTATAAATAAAACCAATTTTGTTCTCATTATTCTTGATTTTAAATATTTTATAATGGTGCAGTCTATTCTTAGACCATTCTTTCAAAGACTCAAGGATTTCTATTCTACTAAAAAATAACGATTTTATTTTATGTGACGAAATATATTTAAATGCTCTCGAATCATGTGCATATTACTGTTCTCCTTACAGGAATCGATGCAGTGGTTAGCAGCCACCCAAGTATCTTGCTTTCTACCTCCTTACCTTCCATCTGAAGTTCTGTAAATTTAATAGGCGCTGCTATACTTCATTTGATTATGCCATAAAATAATCTACGCTTATAAAAGTAGAACAATCCGCCATACATCTTAGGTTAGTAATGAATTGTATTTTCACTCTTAAGGAGCTCGATATGCTATAAATAGCAGTTGTGGTTAGACGAAGTCTAGATAAAAAGGGGTGATATAATTATTTGTATAATGTCTCTTATCATAGGTATTCATGAAATAGAGCTAAACAATCTCAATAATGTATCTTGTCCGCTTAGGTAAAGTCATAACAATTTCGAAAGGCTATTACACTTTCTATGGAACAACCACGACGTGTTGCTGAAAGTGAAGTTTATAAATACAAGCTGCATTTGCACTGAAGGTTAACTTGGGCCCAATACAGTTGAAACTACTGTCATTCATCATTGACACATTTCCTCTCCGACTTTTCTTTCTTCGCGTGACAAAGTAACTATCTTAAGATCTAGAACACGCTCTGAATTTCTTCGGAAATATAAACAGTTTGATCGAAGACCCCAATGTACAGAGGAGAAGTTGATTAATGCACTGTTGAATTATATTTAAATATCTGTGGGATTAAGCCAGGTATTTGTTCCATAAGTCTTTCTTTCAAAATCCTGGTCTCGATTAACCACACAGACGCACTGTCATATTCTATTATCATAAAAGGCAGCATTTCAATTAGTGTCAGATATTCTCTTTTCAAACTTCTCGACTAAATTCGAAAAACTACACGCTCATCCCGATCGCTTAAAAGAGTTCGTTCTTTCGAATCAAGTCTAGAAACCGTCATCATCGTATAATATTTAAAGATTTATATGCTTTAATATGTGCATAACATTGACATAGTCATCTCAGATTTAGCTAAAGACGCGATCATTTGGAACTGCCTATGTCCTAAATAGAACACTTGGAGGAATCTCATGAGGGAAAAAAACCCTCCTAAATACCAGGAACTGGTTGAGCAGTACGGCTTCCAAAACTGTGGGGATACAATGCGTGTTATGTGAAGTAAGATGCTGGAGTTTTGTAGGGCAATCATTTTACAAAATTCCGTCTGGGTTTGGAATTACTGATGCATCAAAGATAGCGGCTATGCAGTGCATCCCCGAAGTCACAGAGAAAGGTACAAGATGACTTTGGATGAAGTGGACAACTGTGGCTTCTTGCCATTGGAATGTAAGCTGAGACATATGCACGTAGGTAATTACGTATGCAAGTATCGACTATGTGCAACCGAGACAATATTAAATTAAAATAGTCATCTATGTATCACACTTAACGTATACATACCATCACTAGACCAGTTACTGCAGTATTTATCCTCAAATAACCTCTCTTATGGACATGCTCTGTTAAAATCCATCGCCAATCAGCGAGAACGCCAGATGCTTTTCGATTTTCGATATCTAAAACCACAAATGTTACGTAAATTTTCACATCAAATTTTTCCGTAAACTGGCATTGTAAGCAAAATTGGTACAGAAACAATTGTAATGAATTATTAAAGGTGTGTTAAGGTATTCCCTTGTCATATTATTTACATTATATATATATTTGCCCTGTACTTATATATATTTTGTCCTGTACTTATCTCTCGTGTGTTTACCTATTTTTCGCTCGTTGGTGATGTCCTGTATTTAACGTGTATTTTTTATTTATTCATAATCGAACGCCGCATAAGTTCTTACATTTAAATATAATTTCTACGACTCCACACTCTCTTTCTTTCTCTCTATTCTTCTTTATCTTCCGTTTCTCCCCTCCTGCTTCGCTGCCCCCTGCTATCTTTCATTCCTACTCCCTCTCCTCACACCCTTTGTCCCTTTCCCTCATCCTCTCTCTTGCCCCCTTCCCATCTGCCTGTTGGTAACACGTGACTGCAGGCCATTTTTCTCTCACCTCTGTCTTTTCTGAACTAGACGCCCAACTAGCAGGACGTCATTTCTCTCGCCTCCCGACATTTTTTCTCTTCTACTATTTTCTTTTCTATTTATTCCATATCCTTTCAAAATTTCTACCAGGAGTTACCCATTACAATTCGTCTTGGCCTAACGGCCCTTAATGATTGTCTTTGTCGGTTTTTAATCTATATGTCCACTCTGTTGTTGTTTGTTCGTTCGAAGCCTTAACTCTCCACAAATTTTATATTTTAAAAATTTCTGGATGCTGCTTTTTTATGAAGTTTTCCGATCTTGTCGTTGAAAGCACGAAATAGGGAGTAAGAAACAGCCGCCAACCGAAGAAGAGTTAGAATTCTTTTGGTGTTTTGTCCTCTACTTGTCTCTCTTATGTGTTTATGTAGTTTTCACTCGTTGGTGATGTCATGTACTTAATGTGTATTTTTTATTCATTTTTACTTTTTTATTTATTCATAATCGAACGCCACGCAGCCTTGTCCACAGTAAGTTATTGCATTTATATATATATATATGTACACACACACACACAGACACTAACACACACACATACATACGTATAGCTGAAAGTCTTGCTTCTCAATCATGAGGTTTGGTGTTCAGTCGCACAGCACGGAACTTTGGGCAAGTGCCTGCCACTATAGCCTGGAGCCAACCAAAGTCTTGTGAATAAGATATAATAGAGGATACTTTAAAAAGCCCGTCGTTTCCTTGGGGCTGGCCAGATTGGAGCAATCTCGAGTATAACCAGCCGAAATTGCAAAGATAATCTGGAACTCGACTGAGGAAAGAAAACTCCGAATGACCCATCTTTGTTTTCTTTGTATCGTCTGTCTGGATGTTTTGCGTTCTTGTCCCGTTTTGTATATATATATATATATATATATATATATATATATATATATATATATATATATATATATATATATATATATATATATATGTATATGCATATATATATATATATATATATATATATATATATATTATATATATGCGTGTGTATTTGTGTATATATACATATGTGCGTGTGTTTTGTGTGTCTGTGTTTGTGTGTGTGTGTGTGTGTGTGTATATATATATATATTTACGTAAGTGTTTGTCGGCAACAACTGCTTGAAAACAGTGTTGGTTTGTTTT
>NC_142944.1:44609421-44619421 GCF_046866305.1 Octopus bimaculoides | reverse complement strand
TATATATATATATATATATATATATATATATTTGATAATATATATATTCTTTCATTCCTTTATCCTTATACTTGTTTCAGTCATTTGATTGCGACCACGCATACAGACATACATATACATATACAGATTGTAAATATATATATGTGCATACACTCACGCACTCATACACACACGCGCACACACACATGTAGTTATATGTATATGTGGAGTATACGCAGTATACGTAATTGAGGCAGTATTGAATTTAAATAGCAATCTACATATCATACTTAATGAATAAACCTCTCGATAGGCAAATTACTGCGGTATTTGTCTTGAGACATGATGTGTTAAAAGCAAATATCAGAACCTAACACACACACACACACACGGTCATGCACATATACACATACACACATACAATTTAATCCATCCCATTTTATCAAGAGGCATCTATCGCCCATGTCTTTTAAACTGATCAGCTTCTTTTGCATTGATGACGTCAGTTAATTGCTTTAGCAAAAATACTCTCGCAGCAGTTTTGGGAATTCGAAACCTAATGTAAGATATACACGTTTCAATAAGCATAGTATTGTAGCTTACCTCCAGAAAGTAAACAAATTGGTTATACCATACCACTTTTTTCTTTATCTCACTTAAGCATTGATATTGATCTGACAATTTCTTCCTCTTACCAATCCTTTATCAAAGAAAAATAGGCGTTTTCTTTTGAAAGACCAATTAATTACTTACAAGCATCTACAGTGTATACAAAATACAACTCAACTAAACTAGTGACTCTAATTTGCATGTCAGTGCGTACACTGGAACGCGAAATATTTGATTCATCGTGCCGGTTATGCGTAAAAAGCACCCGTGCATGTGTTACGTAAGAGCCACGCAGTACACCCTGTAATATAGTTGGTGTTAGGAAGGACATCTAGCCGTAGAAACCATATCAAATCACATATAAGATCCTGGTACAGCTCTCCAGCTTGCCAGGTCTGGTCAGACCGCCCATACCATGTCAACATGAAAAACGGATGTTTGTTAACGGTTCATAGAGTGGCCTGTCTTTCTGTCTACCTGTCTGCCTGTATGTCTGTCTGTCTCTCATCTGTCTGTTTGTCTGTCTATCTATCTGTCTGTCTGTTTGTCTGTCTGTCTGTCTATCTATCTGCCTGTCTGTCTATCTGTCTGTCCATCCGCCTTTCTGCCTATCTATCTATCTATCTATCTATCTATCTATCTATCTATCTATCTGTCTGTCTGTCTGTCTGTCTGTCTGTCTGTCTATCTATCTATCTATCTATCTATCTATCTATCTATCTATCTATCTGCAGAGTAGACTTTAGTGCCTACCTGCATGGCCTGCCACGACTCTCAGCAAGAGAGGCGGAGTGTTGTGAAAGACCCATCACAGCCGCGGACGTACGGGATGCGATGGCAGGCTGTAAGGGAGACAAGTCGCCAGGCTTGGATGGTCTGCCCTACGAACTTTATTGTCATATGCCAGACTTGTTTGGAGGCGTCTTGGCAGCTGTCTACTGCAACTGGCAGCAAAACGGAAGCATCCCCGTCTTTGTAAAGCGAGGAGCAGTGGCACTACTAAAGAAAGACCCAAACAAGGGGAACATCATAGATAATTTTCGGCCCATCACTCTGCTCAACGCAGATTTGAAAATTTTGGCCAAAGTGTTAGCCGAGAGGTTGGCGCTTGTCATCGAGAAACTAGTCGACAGGGCGCAGACGTGCGCCGTGCCGGGTAGGAGTATCCATGACAACCTCCATCTGATCCGCTACATCATGGACAGGGTAGTTAAGGAACCTGGCATGGGTGGGGCGCTGATCAATTTGGATCAATCAAAAGCTTTCGATAGGGTAGACCATCACTACTTGGAAGCCGTCCTCATAGTGGCTGGTTTCGGTCCCGTCTTCCGCGGTTGGATCGCTGCCTTATACAGCGGCATCCGCTCGGTAGTTCGCGTAAACGGTCATCTATCCAGACCTTTCGGCATCATGCGTTCGGTTCGTCAAGGGTGCCCCCTCTCGGCCCTTCTGTATGTATTGACTCTTGAGCCTCTACTGCGGAAGCTGGCGACGCTGAGGGGCATCCCACGAGAGCTGGGATGTGGGACGAGCGTGTCTGCATACGCGGACGATGTCACCATCATAGTGTCGAGCCGAAAGCACATCGAGCTGGTCGGCGAGAGACTAAAAGAATACGAAGCGGTAACGGGAGCAAAAATTAACCGGGATAAGTCAGTGGGCTTGCGGCTCGGCACCTGGAGAAGTAAGCCCATGCCGTCTAACAGCGTCTCCACTGTGGGACGCTGGACCGACGGGCCGGTTAAATTGCTCGGAGTCTGGTTCGGTCCGGACTTCCAAATGGAGAAGAACTGGGGCGAAATACCGACTAGGGTGGTCACTCTCACCCGGCAATGGGCCGAGAGGAAGCTATCCCTAAAAGGTCGGGCGGAGGTGGCGAACGCGTACATTGCATCCGTCATCGAATACCGTCTGACTGTCGTGCCTTGTCCCGACCCTACCATCACCAAACTGGAACGCATACTCTTCCGCTTGTTGTGGAAGGGAAGCGTTCCGATGGTTAGGCGATCCATTTGCTGTCAACAGCCGCTAAATGGAGGGCTGGGTATGCCGTGGTTGATGATGCGCAGACATGCGCTGAGACTGCGACATCTCCGGTGCTTCCTAGACGACGGTGAACAGGTGTGGTCGCCGTTTGTGCGGCGCGCTTTCTCGCAGCTCGTCTCCTTAGCCGAACTGCAGTCGTGGATTAAACAGAGACCTAGGCTCGGCGAATGGCACCGCGAGTGTCGCGTTGCTCTCAAGTAACTCTGCCGTCCGGGACCAATCTTGTGCAACTTTGATTCCACAAAAGCGTTCTATAGAGGATTAGTGGAGGGGAGGTGCGACGACGATCTCGGGCAGAATCTGGGTGTCGACGAGGAACACCTGACCCGCCTGTTCAGGACAACTTTCGGGCCGGGACTTATGGACAACCACCAGAGATCCCTGGCCTGGCAGTGCTATCGAGAAGCATTACCCGTTCGGGATAAGCTTTACAGACACGGTTCGAGACACACACGACCGACAGGCCCGAGATGCGGTCAGAGCGACGAAACCGTTCTGCACGCACTCGTGCAGTGTCCAAAGATTTCCGACCTGTGGGCTTATGCCGAACGGCTGCTGTCACGTGTGGGACGAGTCCGCCTGTCAGCCGAGTCTATTGTGCAAATTGCTCCACCACCGTCCCTCAACAGGGAAGGCAAGGCAGTGTTCATCATACTGGTGGCCATGGTGAAAGAATGTGTGTGGTGGACCCGCGCGAAAGGATTAGAGACGAAAACTTACCTCTCTGGCCAATCGCTCATCAACTTTCTCAAGTATCACTTGAAAAGGAAGGTGAGAATAGAGAGACAGTTTTTGTCTCGTGAAAGTTTCATTAAAAGGTGGGTGAATGTAGCAAAGATGGTGCGTGCGAGTGACGATACCTCTTTGAGCATGATCCTATAAATCGAAAAAAAAAATTTAAAAAAAAGAGAGAGAGAGCACTTCGCTCTCATGTGTCTATTCCCTGCTGAGGTTACCATGGTCTTTTCCGTAGGCTTTTCTCTCCATGGATAAACCTAATGTTACCCCATTTTACACAATTGACATTTTCTGTGATATACGATACCCCATTTTTTTTTGCCCCTACCGATCCCTTTTGATCGGATTTTTTTCTTAAAGAAAAGCTCTACAGTTGTATTTGTCCCCTCTGTGTGCAGCCCTGTGTGGCTAATAAAAGAAAGTTATCTATCTATCTATCTATCCATCTATCTATCTATCTATCTATCTATCTATCTATCTATCTATCTATCTATCTATCTATCTATCTATTATCCACGTAAATATATGATGTAGATACACATATATTTGTTTGCACTTATAAATGGTTATAAGAATTGAAATATACTCTGAAAGAACGTGAGATAATTATTTCTGTTTTGGAATGGTGGATCTCGAAGGAAATAAAGCTATAAATATATTTGTAGCTTTATTTGCTTCGAAATTCACCATTAATAAAAGATATTCTATCTTATGTTCTTTCGAAGTTTATAAAAATTATTTTATTGACGTCAACAATAAATATTTATACTATCAACCAAACACAATATATTATATCTCTTTGCTAATGAAAGCCTATGCTTATGAGGCTACCTATGCGTGTGCGCACACGCGAGTGTTTGTGTGTGTGTGTGTGTGTGTGTGTGTGTGTGTGTATGTGTGTGTGTGTGTGTGTGTTTACGCGTATATATTCATTGTTTCTATCTTACTCTCTGTATTAAACATCTGTATCAGAAGGATGCCTTCTATCACGGTAAATGCTGCATGTGTGGCGAGATTTCAACCTCCTGTTCACTCCACGTAGCTGTAGTTCGTTTAACTTCACTTACATCATTAGTTCCTATTTCAAGGCCAGCACGGCTGCCATTTCCCGACCTTATATGATCAATCGATTGGTTAGTATCTCTGATTATTTTAGGCTTGATCAATTTACTCTATTTATTACAGTCGTATCATTATTAAAAGTAGAGAAATTGACTTTATTTATCACGTTTCTAGAGAGAGCGAGGGAGATAGATCGGAAGGAGGAGGTATAAAATGGGGAAAAAAATGAATAGAAGAAAAAAGATAGATAAAAGCATATAGAAAAAGTTAATAAATAAATAGATGAAAAATTATAGTATACGAAAATTGTACATTCCCTTAAAAACATATACCATTTGTAACTCTGTATCTAATGACATGTACAGGTATATTTTTTGCGAAGGAATATAAAGTATACTCAGAGAAATATGTCTCAACGAATCAGTCAAGGAAGAAGTAAAAATATTGGAATGGATAGAAATTCATGTTACATCCTTAAACTGTTGAGTAAGTACCGTTAATAGTTCAAAAGAGTTCCCAGCAAATAAAGAATAAATACATTTTTATGTTTAGGTTTAAAATATTCATTTCTCTTTCAGATATTTTTTTTCTTTTACTGAACACCAAGAACGAACTGAAAAATGATGTTTATGTGCATTTGTAGTATTTTTATGGATAAATTCTAGCTTACAGCTGATTTTGTGGCATAAAATTTTTATTTGGAAACGTATAGGTAAAAAAGAAAAAAAAGAAAAAAAAAAGAAAGTAAAAGAACGACGCCATAATTGCAAGGGATCTCAAAATAAATCATTCTGAAAATTCTATTTCCTTCTTCAGCTTTAAAGAGTAATCTGGTTTGCATAATGTAAGAGAATGTTAAAGCTTAAAGTTGATATTAAATTCTTATTTTTTAAATGTATATTTTTGTTTCCTTTTTTTTCTGATTTTAGGAGGGCAACAGTTTGGATGTAAGGAATTTGATATTTAAATGGGACCTTCCATGAATTTAAACCGAGCACCGAGTAAGACTGAGCTGTTTAGCAACTCTTAGTTCTCTGGTCGAATTTTGCCTGAGATTTAAAGCATAAAAAAGAAATAAAATAAAATTTCCATCACTTTTGTGTTGATACAAGAAATACCAGTTATTCACTTTAGATGGAAATTTAATTGAATGTGTTGTATTTACAGCAATGTAGAGAGGTTTCATTGGTCATTCTAAACAGTAGCAACGTTAAATAAAGAAAAATAAGTTCAA
This sequence comes from Octopus bimaculoides, assembly GCF_046866305.1. Taxonomy (NCBI): domain Eukaryota; kingdom Metazoa; phylum Mollusca; class Cephalopoda; order Octopoda; family Octopodidae; genus Octopus; species Octopus bimaculoides. The sequence continues at coordinate 44,613,753 of NC_142944.1, read as the reverse complement.
GAAACAGAAAAAGACTATACCAATGAAACGTCGATCTCTCTCTCCCCATCATAAAGTCGCAATAAATATACTTTTGTGACACAATAACTTTATATAAGCACGCTCTATTATCACTACTAAAATATCCATTACATGAATTCACTTTTTTTTATCAATCCAACCATGACTGACTATCAAACGATTCTCCTGATCCGGGAAAATATTCTGACTCAGGAAATCTGCATTTGAACAAATAAATAATCTAATCATTATTAACATTTCTGTGAAAGCTGTCTGTAACAAAATTCTGATTTGGTTTGCAAGTCCCCTTCTCTTCCATTCTCTCCTTCTTTATTTTTTTTATAGATATATGTATGTTTGTATGTATGTGTGCGTGCGTGCGGGTGTGTATATGCATGTATGTATGTATGTATGTATGTATGTATGTATGTATGTAGGTATGTATGTATGTGACCTAGACACTGGTACTGTTTACTTCAGTTTTTTCTGAATATTATTTAATGTCACGAAGACAACCAGCGACGCAGCGGCAGCGTTCTATCGTGTTTTTGTTTTTACTTTTACCTCGACCTGTCTTCCAGTATGCACAGTCGTCTCTCACAGTCTCTCCCTTGTCTGTCTGTCTATCTGTCTGTCTGTCTGTCTGTCTGTATGTATGTATGTATGTATGTATGTTTGTTTGTATGTTTGTATGTACATAGCCACACACGAATATCTTTCTCAACACTGTCTTCGAAGCACATTAAGTTACCACTTTCGAAAACGGAAAATTTCGTTTTTTCAAAATTAAGTTTGCTACAAAATGGAAAGAAAATGGCAACTCACACTTTTTGTCCACTTTAGTTTCCTCCATTCAATCATTTTAGAAAATTCTCGACTGATTATTTTCTTACATCCATTTTAAAATTCATTATTGACTTGTTTTTCATGAATGAAGATCATGTACAAGAAGATCTCACATGCATTCCAATTACGAAAATATTAAATTCACTAAAACTATTGTCTGCACAGGCATTGATTGTTAAAATTTCCTGTCTGGAGTATATATATATATATATATATATATATATATATATATATATATATATATATATATATAAATGGGTACGGGCATAACTGAAATTCATTTGAAGGCTAACCGAAGACGTTTAAATTCCACAGGAAAGGCAAAAGAAAAAGACAAAACAAAAAACAAGAAGCAGTTTTCTTGAACGCTTCTGACACCTTGATAAATCATGTGACTTACTATTTCTGCCCTAATATACTACTTAAAGCACCGAATGATATGTCAGACACACGGTATTCGTGAGTAACTGGTATAAAAAATATTCTGTATTCTCAAGAGATTAAAATACTATGAGATAACCGAGCAAAAGATTAATTATCAAAGAGCAAATATCTATCATACGTCTGGTATGACATATTTTATAAATATAGCTACATAGTTGAGATTCTTTTATTCTGTTGTTCTTTTAGTTGTTTCAGTCATTTTGACTGCGGTCATGCTGCAGCTCCTCCTGAAAGGTTTTTTTTTGTTTTGCTTTAGTCGAAACAATCAACCCCAGGATTTATTCTTTGTAAGCCTAGTACTTATTCTATCGGTCTTTTTTGCCGAACCGGTAAGTTACGGCAAACACACCAACATCGGTTGTTAGGCGATGGTGGGGTAACAAACACAGACACAGAGACACATACACATAAATATGCGCACACGCATAAATATACATACAAACATGCATACATACATACATACATACATACATATACGACGGGCTTTTTTCAAGTTCTGAGTACCGAATCCACTTACAAGGCTGTAGTAGAAGACACTTAGTTACCCAAGGTGCCACGCAGTGGGACTGAACTCGAACCATGTTGTTGGGATGCAAACTTACCACAGAGCTACGCCTGCGACCTGTAAGAAGTTTTCAGGTATATATATATATATATATATCTTTTCCTTGAGACTCCTAGGTGAAGAATGAAAAAGCATCGTCGACCAAGAACTCTGCTTGCTGACTGAGTTCGTCATTTTACACTCTTAGTTTTGTGATTCTTGCGCGTTAGATGGGTTGCAAACCAAAAGTACTTACATGGCTCTTACTGCAGATATTACAGAATACTGGTGCAGTTAATCTCGTTCTAGTCTTTTTCTGTTTTTTCTTCCCGAAATGTATTTCATTCAATTTTTTTTCATAACCCTCCGCCTTTTTTTGCGATCAATCGCTACCTTCTCCATTGCAGTCTCAATCAGGCCACGCACGTCATCGAGGTGTTGTTTCAAAACACCATTATAACGCAGTTTCGGGTACCCACTTTGACAGCTTCTACGTGTCAACTCATCCTAAACCACATCCTAGCATTCTTCCTACAGATTACATATCCCATTCATAACAGCTGATATTCTGTCAAGACAGATTCAACAGTGGGCATATTTCCACGCTGTAGGATCTTGTTTGGGATGTAGTTTCTTTAAGAGATATTCATTGTTCATTACAGATCGTAACTGGCGCAGCTGGTGCAGCTGGCGCCTCTTAATGTTTCTTTACGCCAGTGATACGATGCGTAAGTGTCAGTAGAACAATACAAACAGGACAGCACTTACTGCTCTCGGTAAAATTTGTACTTTGTTGACAGTTTTATGCTACGTTGTTTCCACGAACAATGATTGGGTTCTTCAAAATCGACCACAGTCGACAATACGCAAAGGTCATAAATCGTACCAATTACGGGCTGCCCGACTGTCAGCTGACAATGGCAGTGCAGCAGTGATATTTCTGGAGCAAAGTTGCCTGAGACAGCCTACAAAGCAATGCAATCATTTAGGCGGTTTCACGAAATTATAAGGAAGATAGGAGGCTGGAGCCTGAAAAACGAAGGTACAGTCAAGCTGTCATTAGTGGATGACTAGCTACAAGCCAGGTCCAAGATACGATTCCCTTACTGCAGATAAGAGTTCAGACTTTGCTGACTTTCATAATATGAAAGCCCTCCGTGTCCTCTCCAAGAGAGGTTGAAATGCACCAGCAAGGAATATAAGATAGCTAATATGTCTATACAGACAAAATCGACACCATAAAACACTGATGAGAATACTTCGGTGAATCATTAAGCCAATCTTCATTAATTTAGGTCGAGAAGCCTTGGAATGCGACCATGATTTTCGGAAGATCTCAATGTGAACTTACCCCCTAATGTGAACTTACCCCCTAATGTGAAGGAACTGACAACTGCCTCATACGAGAGAAAATCAGAGAAGGTTCTTGGTGTTGATAGAAAAGAACTACAGTATAGAATTCTCCAAGTCATCAAAGTTTGCGCAGGGTAGTTACCATTTTCAATGCATAAAGCTGATCGACAGGACTGAGGAAATTCTCAATTGCAGTGGAAATTCCAGCAATAACACGGCTTCAAATGTTGCAAAAAATATCCGAGTGAAAAACTACCACAAAACCAGTGTGGATTTTGTATGCCTATAGATCCACCAACGATATTAATATTACCTTACGTCAGGTTCAACAAATCTCTATAGGACAATGCGTCTGAATCGCACTCATCGACTTTACGAAGGTTTTCGATAGTGCTGAAAGGGGAGGCTTAGGGCCTTGTTTGAAATATATGGCTTCCCGGCCAAACTTGAGGAGATTGAGTACGCAATGGTGTGGTTGCTACTTGATACCCCTGAGGAGGCTCGTAAATTGGCGAGCGAGCTCTTAGAAGGCCGTCAAATTTTGTTCCTCCCCACATATTGTGGGAGGAAGCTGACGAGAGCCTGGATTTGGGGGCTGTCACCCGCGATAAAACCTGAGTGGATAGAAGATACTGTCCACCGGGGTCTGGGTGGCAGCAACGCCAGACTCTTAAATGTCAAAATGTTGCCGGTAGCTGTTTTGACTCTATGGACCCAATCAGCCAAAGAACTGATTCTACCAGATTTCCTTAGAATGGCCGGTTCCAGGTATCCGGTGATACTTAACGGACGCCCCACCCAAGTGTCACCTGTGCCTGCAACTAGGCTATATAAAAAGAACTGCCCCCAGGGCCGAGGTAATGCCATGGAGACGGAGGAAGTCTGGAGGTGGTGGCCTCCTCAAAAAAGAGGACCCTCTGGTTAAGCCGACAGAGGCCCCTACTCCCGCGACCCCAAAGAAAAGAGTCGTGACAACGACAGAAGAAGGCTCGTCGGTAGGGATTGTGCTACTGACGGTGGAAGCGGCTACCTCGTCCCCGGAGGAAGAAGAATTATTAGTCTTCTTCTACAGAGGCGGAGAGGTGGAGGAGGTGTTGGAAAAGCACCAGCATGGAGCAGCCTTGACCTGCACATGTGACCCTAAT